>NW_028175088.1:0-49997 GCF_965226575.1 Pagrus pagrus
CTAACCCCTAACCCTAACCCTAACCCTAACCCTAACCCTAACCCTAACCCTAACCCTAACCCCCTAACCTAACCCTAACCCCCTAACCCTAACCCTAACCCTAACCCTAACCCTAACCCTAACCCTTTAATGCCTAACCCTAACCTCTTTATCCTAACCCTAAGGTCACTGGTTTCGGGTGCCTAAACCTAAGGTCACTGTTTTTTAATGCCTAAACCTAAGGTCACTGGTTTTGAGTGCCTAAACCTAAAAAGTCACTGATTTTGGGTGCCTAAACCTAAAATCACTGACTTTGGGTGCCTAAACCTAAGGTCACTGGTTTTTAATGCCTAAACCTAAAATCACTGACTTTTGGTGCCTAAACCTAAGGTCACTGTTTTTTAATGCCTAAACATAAAAAGTCACTGTTTTTGAGTGCCTAAACCTAAAGTCACTAATTTTGGGTGCCTAAACCTAAAATCACTGACTTTGGGTGCCTAAACCTAAGGTCACTGGTTTTGGGTGCCTAAACCTAAGTTTGACCACACGAATTTCTCTTTTCTTCTTTCTTCTTTTCTTCTTGTTTTTCTTGTTTATTTTCTATTATATGCCCAGCCTTGTTATTTATCCTAACCCTAACCACTCCCTTCTTAATATATAACACTGCTTTATGCATAACCCTCATCTTGCATGACCTTGGTCTTTCATAACCCTCACTATATCCAACCCTAGCCTTTCATAACCCTCACTCTTTCTAACCCTAATCTTCCATAACCCTCACTATTTCTAACCCTACTTTCTTTTTCTTCACAATTAATTAATTATTTTTTTCACACTTTATTTTCCATCTTTTTATAACCCCCGTGGGTTATTTTCCTCTAACCCTAATCTCTTTCTTTTTTATGCAATTCTTTTCCTCTAACCCTAATCTTTTTCCTTTGTGGAGTTGCTTTTCCACATACTTATAATAAGTATTATTATTATAATTATTGTTAGTATAATTATGTTCAGAGTTGTGATGTCTGGGAGTAGTTGCAAAGGGTGGGGCCTACTGAGCCCGCTTCTGTGAATGATTTGACTTTTGACAGCTGCACCTCCCAATTGTGGCCTCAAGAGGCACTGGGGGTGTGGCTATGTCACATTTTCCCCTGAGAGGTGAATGGGCAGACTACTCACCTTGATCATGGTGCAAAAATGCTATAGACAGTAGTGACATAGTAACAACAGATAAACTTTATTTGTTTTCACAGAAAAACAGGTACAGAGACTAGTACTAACATAAACAACAAAGTACAAGTCATACCTACCAGAAATATTGACAATAGTCATCAAATTAGACACAAAGACAGACAGCCCAGATTTGGGGCTCCTCCCATTTGACATTACAACAGGAGAAAAACGGGATTATACTAACAATAAAATCTCAAACTATAAAGATAATACTAAAAGGTTCACTTTTTTCAAGGTTTAAAACAAAGACAACAGAGTTAACATACTGAAAACCTCAAGGAAGAACTTTTTCCTCCAAAAGATAGAGGGGAGCAGCCACTACATAGACAAAGAAACATGGGAACAAAGGGCTCTCACTTGAGACACAGGAGCAGCCATTTTGAATGCTCCCTCCCCCCACCCTGCTGTTAACACAGGGCCAATCGGGAATACACATAGTCACACTACAATGACATTTTTCCACATTTTATTACAACACTGACATCTCAAAAGCACAACACATGAATCCCACAACAATTCACAATTGTTCTGGGTCTTCAAACATGACAGATAACAGTAAATAAAGCATTACAACACACAAAAACGATTTCCACACTGTGTGTGGAGAGTAAAGGGGGTGGGACCTCCCACTACCCACAATGCATTGCAGCTCCCTCCACACTTAAACCTTGCCAAAAGTGACCTAAAAATAGCAAATTTTACAGGAAATCATCCTTTCCTACCAGAAGACAACATAGTGAGTAATTACAATGTAATAACTTGGTGATCGCACAAAAAAAGTGTCATTACATAACACCTCAGAGTGACACCATAATGCAGATGGGGGTCAGTATAATAGACCAGAGGCAGCTAGGCCTGGTCTTTAAATCAGGACATCTGGATAGAAGACCCCCATCTGGTAAATATACACTCACCGGTTTCAATATTGCTGTTTTATTTATGTTTTGCTATGTGCTACCACTCTCTGGGGTTGAGCGGTGTATGGAACACAGAGAGTTGGTCTTTTCCCTTGCCCGGGGTTTATGCTGGGCCAAGGAGGCTGGGCTTTGTCTCAGCTGGCCTTGGTCTTGCATAATCCTGTGGGATGGCTGGGAAGGCACCGCCTTGTCGGGGCTGGTCCTAAGCCATTCTGCAGGATTGAAACCCCTGTTTTGCTGGGCTGGGAATGCTCCACCACTCTCTGTGGTTCTGCACAGCATTTTCTTGGTGCATGTAGCATTGTGTGTTTTTTGCTATGTGTTACCACTCTCTGGGGTTGTGCGGTGTATGGAACACAGAGAGTTGGTCTTTTCCCTTGCCCGGGGTCTATGCTGGACCAAGGAGGCTGGGCTTTGTCTCAGCTGGCCTTGGTTCTGCATAATCCTGTGGGATGTCTGGGAAGGCACCGTTTTGTCGGGGCTGGTCCTAAGCCATTCTGCTGGATGACAACCCCTGTTTTGCTGGGCTGGGAATCGTCCACCGCTCTCTGTGGTTCTGCATGGCATTTGTATATGAGTGCAGCAATTTGTCCTGCGGGTTTCCCTTTCAAATGTCTTCAATTTATTTTAAATTCTGGTTTTCTTAAAAAGGGTGAAAATTCTAAAACGGGTCTTTTTCAACAAATTTAAAACATTGGTTTTTGAGACATTTTCATACAAATGTGCTCACAACGTCCGACTTCTTTGAATTTTACAACTCAAATGGTGCTTTTTACAAAAAAACAACAAAAAACTCTATCTCTTCAAAATGCAAAGTGGCTAGTGTAGAGCAGCATAGGAGGGACACACCCCAAAGAAAAGCGCATCTTTGGGTGGACCTTCCTTAGGGGAGAGCGTCTTGTCGTAAGAGGTCGAAACGCTCGGTGATCCTAAGGCATTCAACTGAGGATGTGTCCCAGTGAGTACAAGACTTGGTTGGGCTGCGATCGGAATAGGACACTCCGGTGTTCTTTTTCCGCGTTTGGAGTTTCGCGGGCAGAAATTGCCCTCGTGCTCTTAAGTACAGACACAACATGTGGCTTTTTCACAACACGCTTGTGATCCAGTTTAAACATCAGGTCGGTCATCACTGGCCTTCCTTTTGCGCATACTGAGAAGTAGGGATGTCTGTCATGGCGACGCGAGAGGTACCCGTCTGTCCTCGAGCTCTCTTGAACTCTCCACTTGCACCCACCACATTCCTCTCGGGGATTCAGGTGTAACAGGTGTGCCTGCTGGCGATGTGTCTTGGGAGTTTGATGGAATCTGACAGGGATGCTTTCCGCCGCTGTTCAGAGTACCCCGCTTAAGCCTTTTTAAGATCCTTTGCTGTAGTTGTCGGACTCCACTGGTGCGGACCACATGGAGGGGATGGCTATAGCGGGGACCGCGCCCAGCTCTGTACACCTCACTCAGCTATGATAATGTTAATTCAAAGTAATCAACTCTCAAAATCAAATGACATTACATTTTTCCTAAAAATAGTCACTTACTATAGAATTCTGATCTTCTCTCTTTCTTTGTGTTTGCTGATTGTGCTATGTGGTTGGAATTTGTGCAATGTGGTTGTAATTTGTGCTCAGTGATAGACATGCTAGATGATCCTAAAAGACACTCAATTGTGGGGGTGGTCCAGTTAGCATGTGACTTGGCAGGGCTGCGATCGGGAAATAACATTCCGCTGTTGTTGTTTCTCCGCGCTTGGAGTTTCGCGGGCAGTAATTGCCCTCGTGCTCTTAAATACAGACATAACATAGGGCTTTTTGCACGAGTGCTTGTGATCCAGTTTGCGAATTGGGTTTGTCGGTTGATAATGCTGGGGTCCCCACTCAATCCCTGCGGTGCCTGGGGCTGTAATGGCCACTAGGTCTGTGATAAGCGGCACGGGTGTGGACTTACAAGCTGCGCTGACTTACCTTTTGAGCACTGTTTCGCGGGGCTTGCGCTTAAGCTCGGTTAAGCTTATTATTTCTTCTTCTGCTGTAGTTGTCAGACTCCACTGGTGCGGACCACATGGAGAGGATGGCTATAGCGGGGGAATGCACCCTGCTTTGTTCATCTCACTGTACTTACTTACCTGCATTTGACATTGGGCTGCAATGTAAAATTGGCCTATGAGATAATTTTCATACAATCATCTCCACATGACATTCATAGACATGAATCACTCAGCTCAACAATTCTGATCTTCTCCTCTTCCTCTTCCTCCTCTTCTTCTTCTTCTTCGCTGCTTTTGATTGTTGACTTACCTGCTCAGTCGCTCTCTTCTATTTTGTCTTGCTGTCTTTTCACTCACTCACTCTGCTTGAAGTCGCTGTGGTTGTAATCATTTCAATCAGGATACTTTGATTTTCATATACTAGCCTAGCTTCTAAACTAGCTTTTGGTCTGTGCTTTGATAAATAGGACATCCCAAGTTCACTTTTTCACTTCTCATACTCTCTACTCTCAACTCTTTTCTCCTCTTATATGGTTCATGGAAGCACGCGGGCGGTGGCCTGGGGACAAACATGCGTCGGCCCGTGCCTTGCCGTTGTCTCTCACACAAACCTATGTTGTCGTTGGGCAATGTAGGGAGAGGCTCTGAGTACCTTATCCACTATACCTAACCCTAACCCTAACCCTAACCCTAACCCCCTAACCCTAACCCTAACCCTAACCCTAACCCTAACCCTAACCCCCTAACCCCTAACCCTAACCCTAACCCCCCTAACCCTAACCCCCCTAACCCTAACCCTAACCCTAACCCTAACCCCTAACCCTAACCCCCTAACCCTAACCCTAACCCTAACCCTAACCCTAACCCCCCCTAACCCTAACCCTAACCCCTAACCCTAACCCTAACCCTAACCCTAACCCTGTGCACTAAATTTCACCGCCTTCGGCGGTGAAATTCAAATTCTATTTTCCCCTAACTGGCCCGTGCCTCTCTCGTTAGTATATTTACACAGTAGGACTCAAATGTTGCCATTTTCAGATACCTGTGACTCAGTACATTGTCTTGGAGATTTCTATGTTTTCATTCCCTTATGATGTCGACTTGATACCGATACTGAGGTTGTTATGACATGTACTATTTATGTGAAATGTTCATTTTCAAACGGTGACCTTTAACCTTTGTTCACAATACACCTGGGCAGAGGATCTGGTCTTGGACGTAACATTAATTAGAGCCTATCCTGGTCTCTGCGCCCTAACCCTAACCACTCGGGTTTTTATGCCTAAACCTAAGTCCTTGTAACCCTACAGCCTAACCCGGTTTCGATGCCCTAAACCTAACCACTCAGGACTTGATGCCTAAACCTAATTTTTTGCAACCCTAGAGCCTAACCTTGATGCGCCGCTCTAAACCTAAACACTCAGGAGTTAGTGCCTAACCCTAATAATAATAATTTTTTGAAACCATAGGTATCGTCAACCTCACCTGGTTGCCGCTCTCTAACCCTAACCAGGGAGTACTTAGAGCCTAACCCTAATTACAATTTTTTGAAAAAGACTTGGGCACTTTAAACCTAATCTCACTCCCTCTTAAAACTCTACCAATAATTACTGAGTGGATAACCCCATATTTGTGTAACTCCAGGTATCAAATACCTAACCTCATATTCTATCTCTTACTTTCAGCTATCACAATTTGGCATAATTTCTCTAATTTTTGGGAAACCCTAGGACTGTCTATTTTATTCATGTCCACCCAGGCTGTAACCCTAAATGACTGGAATCCGATGGACCTAAAACACAACCCAAAAGGACACCAGATAACTGCCCGGGTGTATACTGTTCCTCCACACCACCACACACATGTATATAATTGTATATAAAATTCATGAAAAATGTCTTGTTGATAATGTTCTATGCTGTGAAAGTATTATGGACTGTTTGTCTAATGTCACACACTGTGTTTGGTTATGTTTTGATAAGAGGTCAATAAGGAAGGAGAAAACACTACATTAGCTAGTGTGATACACTGTTATATGTCAAATGGAGATCAATACTGAAGGAGAAGACTATGTTGTCAAAGGTTACATACTGTGATATGCTTTAATAGAGGTCAATATGGAAGGAGAGGACCATGCTGTGGGATTGCTTCACTTTTGAATTTTAATCATGTACAATACAATTAGGACACTTAAATTCACGACGAAAATCCCATTTGGGCCACAAATTCATAATACAATTGGCAAATCCTAAAAAGCTAAAATTAAAAACGAGTGTTTAAAAAGGACAATTCTCCATTTACTAAAAACAATTATTGTTACAATCATTTCTAAATTCACGAGTGGGAGCGGGTCAAATTCTTAACCATTACAATAATATTAATTTTATCACGACATAGAGTGTCATTAATAATATCAATTTGATAATTCCTCTTAGACTCAATACTGAAACTTCCGTATCTCCTTAGATGGATTTGAAGGGGACATGGCCCTCCCCGATCATGAGATGGAGGTCTAACCCGCACCTGTTGGCTGAGAACTAAGTTCCACCCTTCTTTACCGGAAGAATATCCGCTCCACACCCTTGACCTTTCCTTCTATAGCTGACCACAGCCATATGCACTTCTCTAGAGAGACTTTTGCGATTTTGCTTTACAAACTGCCTGAAGAAGGTCATATTGTAGACCGAAACGTTGCGCTTTCTTTAATAAATAAAGCTTGTTCTTCAATATATGAGCTCGGCGGAGTCTTTTCCTGGTAAAAAACAGTCATTTTTTCCACATCACTCGACTCACGCACTTTAGCTTAGCACTGAAGCTAACCAGCTCTAACATGGCCGCCTATGACGATGACTACGGCTGGACGGAAGTCAACTACCGGAGAGGACGGATGAGACGCAGAGACAACGCGCCTCCACCCCTACGGTATGAACCCTATCCTCGCCGCAACCCACAGTCTCAGGGCTATAGACGCTCGTACGCCTCGGTGGTTCGAGGCCCACGCCGAGCCGACAACGCACCATTTGAGGAGGCACGGTACGACCGAAACTACTATGGCGCACCACAGCGGGCCTACCGAGAGCCCCCCTACAACACTCGACGACAGCAGCGAGATCGTCGCTTTCAAAAGAGAGGAGCTGCGGGGAACGACTGGTGGCGCCCGCCCCACGGCACCCGTTGGGGAGCCTCGGCGCCGCAGCCCCGGGCCTACCAGCGCCCCACCGCCATGACGGATCGTCAACGGGACATCCCACTCTCCACGGACCCCGATTTCTCACTCAAGGTCCGTATTTTACACAGACTTATTAAAGCTGTTCACCACTTGCAAAATGTGTCCAACACGGACCCCCCCGTCACCATTCAGAGAATGACACAGACTTTGTCGACTTTGATAAAACCAGCAGCGCCCATTGACAGCACGATGATGCTAATAGACGCTAATGCTAGAAACTGGGCCTGCACCACGATGTTCATCCTCAGAGATCACTACACGGACATGATAGACGAAGAAATCCAGTCCCTGATTGGCTTAACAGACCCTGACTGGAAACAACCCTTTGAGATAGCAATAATCTGGGCCAGACGTCATCTGGGCAGACGACTGCTAGCAGACACAGTGGACCGTGTGGAGGCCCTCCTCGTTGCCAGGGTGACACATAGAGACCAATTTGACGCTCCTGAACCAACAGAGGCCATGACAGCACCCCCACCCACTGACCAAGCACCGGACTCGCACGAGACCAACGCACTGCTGCCTCGGACCCGCATTAAAGGACGGGGGAGACAGACACCGGCTCCTTCTGCCACGATCCAGGCGGCGACCCCACGAAACAACAGACAGTCTGTCACCGTGGCTGAGGTTCACCCGCCGCCCTTCACGACGGAGCTACTGCGACAACCAGCGATCCACAAACCAACAACCAGGGGACCGACACCTCCGCTCGTCTCCAGAAAAACAGCATCCACGATAACGGACATCACGGGAGGTTGGTCACCAGACATTCGAGTGGAGCAGGAGGACATCGCACCCACCCCTTCTCCACGTCCACACGTGACCAGAGACACCCAGCATACCACAGCGAAGGAGCAGAGGACCAGACGCACCCCTACCTGCAGACCCGGCCTTCGGGCGACACACACTTCTCTTCAACAGGCTCCGCCACCTCCCACCGGGGCAACGCCGGAGGATTCGGTTCCAGTGGTGGACCTCAGTGGCATTGAGGCCTCACCTCCACGATCCAGCCCCCAGACTGCAGACCGCAGTCCTCCAGGAGAACAGGGCGAAACATCAGCCACCAAGATGATCGCCACCAAAATACACGGTACTGTGCAAAGACAGATTGACTTCACCACATCCACTACATCTGCAACACCATCCACAACAATACGCAGACCAATTAAACACATCAACACAACCAACAAGCTGAAGGATTGGGCCCTCAGCATCAGACAAAAATGGCTCATTGTTGGCGACTCGAATGTGTCCAGATTTCCACCTTTTCAGATCCACGATCTGCAGATAGACAGCTTTCCTGGTGCCACTTTCCGGCACGCGGACTCCATCTTCAGTAAGAACACTGTTGACACTTCTGTAGAGATCATTGTACTGTCCTTCGGCCTCAACAACAGGGGCCAAAAAACCCGCCAAACCACTGTTAAACAAATGCAGGGAGCCGTGAGAACGGTGAGACAGAAATTCCCACAGGCCACGGTGTGGGTCCCACTCATAAACTTTTCCAGGGCCCTCCCACATCAGGAACAGACCAACCTACATGATCTTAACATGTACATAAAAAATAACTATGACTTTATTCCAGAGCTTCCCAGGGCCCAGTTCTCCACGGAGAGGGACTCCATCCACTGGACCCACGACACGGCCTCACGCATGCTGCAACACTGGGCCCAGCATGTAAAATGGAGGTCCCCGTGAACCTGCACACACAGGAGGGGAGTAAGAATGTGTTGAATTTGAGTAAAAAGCATAAGTTAACACAGGATGAATTTACACTGTTGGACAGAGGTTTGAATTTTATTCCCACCAAAGGTAGTAATAAAAATATCTGTGAACAGACGAGATATGATTTACAACAATACCACAGGAAGCTAAAACTTTCGACATATTTTGAACATAAAAAGGAGTCAGATCCTCCACCATTCACTCCGAAGTCGGAGTGGTCTCCTCCAGAAGGACAGCTGCCACCCGAAATCCTCAAGGTCATTCAAACTGACACCCAGTATTTTAATCAGAAATTCAAAATCTGCAGAGTTAAACCGAATTTGAGTAGAGACGAAGTTAAAGCGCTTCAGTCATTGAGCCAAAACAAGAATATCATTATAAAACCTGCGGATAAGGGCAGTGCAGCTGTCATCATGGACAGAGATCAATATTTGTGGGAAGGTCATAGACAACTGAGTGATCCAAACTACTATACCAAATTGAATAAACCTATCTTTCTGCAAACTGTCCCCCTGGTGGCTAATATTGTGGACAAACTATATGAGAAGAAATTCATTAATTTTAAACAGAAAACCTATTTAATGGGCACACAGGAACCCAGGCCGAGGCTATTTTATATGCTTCCTAAAATTCATAAAAAACCTGAAAAATGGAGCAAACCTCATGAAATCCCACCGGGGAGGCCCATCGTCTCTGATTGTAGCAGTGAGACATATTATACAGCTGAATATCTAGACCACTATCTAAATCCTCTTTCGATTAAACACGAAAGCTATATTAAAGATACCTACGATTTTGTGGAGAAGGTTAAAAAACTGCATGTACCTCCCAATTCTTTCCTCTTTACTATGGACATTGACAGCCTTTACACCAATATTGACATCAAAGAAGGTATACAGACTATAAAAAACATTTTTCTCAAATATCCTGACTCAAAAAGACCAGACAAAGAACTACTACAACTTCTAGACATCAATCTGACCCGCAACGACTTTGAATTCAATGGTGAATATTTCCTCCAGATCAAAGGCACAGCGATGGGCAAGAAATTCGCCCCCGCATATGCAAACATTTTTATGGCAGAGTGGGAGCATTCGGCCTTACAAGCCTGCCCCAAAAGACCCCTATATTATTTCAGATATCTCGACGACATCTGGGGAGTCTGGCCTCATAGTAGAGCAGATTTTGACACCTTCTTAAATGTACTCAACAACCACAACCCATCAATTACTCTAAAAGCTACATTTGACTCCAATTCGGTCGACTTTCTGGACACCTCGACTTATAAAAGCACAGACTTTGACAAAACGCATAAATTGGACATCAAAATCTTTTTTAAGGAAACGGACACACATGCCCTCCTCTTCAAAACGAGCTATCATCCTAAGCATACGTATGCAGGCCTAATAAAGTCACAATTACTGAGGTTTCATAGAGTCTGCACCAAAAAAGAGGATTTTAAACAGGCTACAAAAATACTCTTCTCCGCCTTAGCCACCAGGGGGTACTCTCGCTCCTTCCTGAGGAAATCCTTTAAAACTTTCCTACAGGTGAAGCCCATAGAGGTCTCTTCTTTACTTCCAATTATAACAACATACTCTCCATCGGCAATTCAACTCATTAGAGAAATCAAGAACAATTTTTCCAACACTTTAAAGGACACTCAGCTGTTACAGGACCACAAAATTATTGCCGCATACAGGAAGAATAGAAACTTAAAGGAACACTTAGTTCACGCTAAATTAAAACCACTAGGTAACCCTAGATCCATAGGACACGGGGAATTTTTTCAGCATCTCAGCTGGGTGCGCAATCCACATAACAAACAGGTCTTTAAGACACAAACATATGGACATGCAAGGTCCCAAAACTGCGTCTATTTAATATACTGCTTAGAGTGTGGCATTCAGTATGTCGGTGAAACAAAAAACACACTACTAACAAGGTTCACTCAGCATAGGTATAATATCTTAAAATCACGTGAGACTCAGACTCTCATTGTTCAACACTTTATCCTACATAGCTGGTCAAATCTCAGGGCCACTTTTCTGGAGTCTAATCCATGGTGGTCAACAGCACAGAGAAAAAGAGCAGAAAGAATGTGGATAAATAAATTAGGAACAATTCATCCGACAGGTCTGAACGAAAAATAATTGTGTGATATCAGAGATGATGGCCTGTGCACTAAATTTCACCGCCTTCGGCGGTGAAATTCAAATTCTATTTTCCCCTAACTGGCCCGTGCCTCTCTCGTTAGTATATTTACACAGTAGGACTCAAATGTTGCCATTTTCAGATACCTGTGACTCAGTACATTGTCTTGGAGATTTCTATGTTTTCATTCCCTTATGATGTCGACTTGATACCGATACTGAGGTTGTTATGACATGTACTATTTATGTGAAATGTTCATTTTCAAACGGTGACCTTTAACCTTTGTTCACAATACACCTGGGCAGAGGATCTGGTCTTGGACGTAACATTAATTAGAGCCTATCCTGGTCTCTGCGCCCTAACCCTAACCACTCGGGTTTTTATGCCTAAACCTAAGTCCTTGTAACCCTACAGCCTAACCCGGTTTCGATGCCCTAAACCTAACCACTCAGGACTTGATGCCTAAACCTAATTTTTTGCAACCCTAGAGCCTAACCTTGATGCGCCGCTCTAAACCTAAACACTCAGGAGTTAGTGCCTAACCCTAATAATAATAATTTTTTGAAACCATAGGTATCGTCAACCTCACCTGGTTGCCGCTCTCTAACCCTAACCAGGGAGTACTTAGAGCCTAACCCTAATTACAATTTTTTGAAAAAGACTTGGGCACTTTAAACCTAATCTCACTCCCTCTTAAAACTCTACCAATAATTACTGAGTGGATAACCCCATATTTGTGTAACTCCAGGTATCAAATACCTAACCTCATATTCTATCTCTTACTTTCAGCTATCACAATTTGGCATAATTTCTCTAATTTTTGGGAAACCCTAGGACTGTCTATTTTATTCATGTCCACCCAGGCTGTAACCCTAAATGACTGGAATCCGATGGACCTAAAACACAACCCAAAAGGACACCAGATAACTGCCCGGGTGTATACTGTTCCTCCACACCACCACACACATGTATATAATTGTATATAAAATTCATGAAAAATGTCTTGTTGATAATGTTCTATGCTGTGAAAGTATTATGGACTGTTTGTCTAATGTCACACACTGTGTTTGGTTATGTTTTGATAAGAGGTCAATAAGGAAGGAGAAAACACTACATTAGCTAGTGTGATACACTGTTATATGTCAAATGGAGATCAATACTGAAGGAGAAGACTATGTTGTCAAAGGTTACATACTGTGATATGCTTTAATAGAGGTCAATATGGAAGGAGAGGACCATGCTGTGGGATTGCTTCACTTTTGAATTTTAATCATGTACAATACAATTAGGACACTTAAATTCACGACGAAAATCCCATTTGGGCCACAAATTCATAATACAATTGGCAAATCCTAAAAAGCTAAAATTAAAAACGAGTGTTTAAAAAGGACAATTCTCCATTTACTAAAAACAATTATTGTTACAATCATTTCTAAATTCACGAGTGGGAGCGGGTCAAATTCTTAACCATTACAATAATATTAATTTTATCACGACATAGAGTGTCATTAATAATATCAATTTGATAATTCCTCTTAGACTCAATACTGAAACTTCCGTATCTCCTTAGATGGATTTGAAGGGGACATGGCCCTCCCCGATCATGAGATGGAGGTCTAACCCGCACCTGTTGGCTGAGAACTAAGTTCCACCCTTCTTTACCGGAAGAATATCCGCTCCACACCCTTGACCTTTCCTTCTATAGCTGACCACAGCCATATGCACTTCTCTAGAGAGACTTTTGCGATTTTGCTTTACAAACTGCCTGAAGAAGGTCATATTGTAGACCGAAACGTTGCGCTTTCTTTAATAAATAAAGCTTGTTCTTCAATATATGAGCTCGGCGGAGTCTTTTCCTGGTAAAAAACAGTCATTTTTTCCACATCACTCGACTCACGCACTTTAGCTTAGCACTGAAGCTAACCAGCTCTAACATGGCCGCCTATGACGATGACTACGGCTGGACGGAAGTCAACTACCGGAGAGGACGGATGAGACGCAGAGACAACGCGCCTCCACCCCTACGGTATGAACCCTATCCTCGCCGCAACCCACAGTCTCAGGGCTATAGACGCTCGTACGCCTCGGTGGTTCGAGGCCCACGCCGAGCCGACAACGCACCATTTGAGGAGGCACGGTACGACCGAAACTACTATGGCGCACCACAGCGGGCCTACCGAGAGCCCCCCTACAACACTCGACGACAGCAGCGAGATCGTCGCTTTCAAAAGAGAGGAGCTGCGGGGAACGACTGGTGGCGCCCGCCCCACGGCACCCGTTGGGGAGCCTCGGCGCCGCAGCCCCGGGCCTACCAGCGCCCCACCGCCATGACGGATCGTCAACGGGACATCCCACTCTCCACGGACCCCGATTTCTCACTCAAGGTCCGTATTTTACACAGACTTATTAAAGCTGTTCACCACTTGCAAAATGTGTCCAACACGGACCCCCCCGTCACCATTCAGAGAATGACACAGACTTTGTCGACTTTGATAAAACCAGCAGCGCCCATTGACAGCACGATGATGCTAATAGACGCTAATGCTAGAAACTGGGCCTGCACCACGATGTTCATCCTCAGAGATCACTACACGGACATGATAGACGAAGAAATCCAGTCCCTGATTGGCTTAACAGACCCTGACTGGAAACAACCCTTTGAGATAGCAATAATCTGGGCCAGACGTCATCTGGGCAGACGACTGCTAGCAGACACAGTGGACCGTGTGGAGGCCCTCCTCGTTGCCAGGGTGACACATAGAGACCAATTTGACGCTCCTGAACCAACAGAGGCCATGACAGCACCCCCACCCACTGACCAAGCACCGGACTCGCACGAGACCAACGCACTGCTGCCTCGGACCCGCATTAAAGGACGGGGGAGACAGACACCGGCTCCTTCTGCCACGATCCAGGCGGCGACCCCACGAAACAACAGACAGTCTGTCACCGTGGCTGAGGTTCACCCGCCGCCCTTCACGACGGAGCTACTGCGACAACCAGCGATCCACAAACCAACAACCAGGGGACCGACACCTCCGCTCGTCTCCAGAAAAACAGCATCCACGATAACGGACATCACGGGAGGTTGGTCACCAGACATTCGAGTGGAGCAGGAGGACATCGCACCCACCCCTTCTCCACGTCCACACGTGACCAGAGACACCCAGCATACCACAGCGAAGGAGCAGAGGACCAGACGCACCCCTACCTGCAGACCCGGCCTTCGGGCGACACACACTTCTCTTCAACAGGCTCCGCCACCTCCCACCGGGGCAACGCCGGAGGATTCGGTTCCAGTGGTGGACCTCAGTGGCATTGAGGCCTCACCTCCACGATCCAGCCCCCAGACTGCAGACCGCAGTCCTCCAGGAGAACAGGGCGAAACATCAGCCACCAAGATGATCGCCACCAAAATACACGGTACTGTGCAAAGACAGATTGACTTCACCACATCCACTACATCTGCAACACCATCCACAACAATACGCAGACCAATTAAACACATCAACACAACCAACAAGCTGAAGGATTGGGCCCTCAGCATCAGACAAAAATGGCTCATTGTTGGTGACTCGAATGTGTCCAGATTTCCACCTTTTCAGATCCACGATCTGCAGATAGACAGCTTTCCTGGTGCCACTTTCCGGCACGCGGACTCCATCTTCAGTAAGAACACTGTTGACACTTCTGTAGAGATCATTGTACTGTCCTTCGGCCTCAACAACAGGGGCCAAAAAACCCGCCAAACCACTGTTAAACAAATGCAGGGAGCCGTGAGAACGGTGAGACAGAAATTCCCACAGGCCACGGTGTGGGTCCCACTCATAAACTTTTCCAGGGCCCTCCCACATCAGGAACAGACCAACCTACATGATCTTAACATGTACATAAAAAATAACTATGACTTTATTCCAGAGCTTCCCAGGGCCCAGTTCTCCACGGAGAGGGACTCCATCCACTGGACCCACGACACGGCCTCACGCATGCTGCAACACTGGGCCCAGCATGTAAAATGGAGGTCCCCGTGAACCTGCACACACAGGAGGGGAGTAAGAATGTGTTGAATTTGAGTAAAAAGCATAAGTTAACACAGGATGAATTTACACTGTTGGACAGAGGTTTGAATTTTATTCCCACCAAAGGTAGTAATAAAAATATCTGTGAACAGACGAGATATGATTTACAACAATACCACAGGAAGCTAAAACTTTCGACATATTTTGAACATAAAAAGGAGTCAGATCCTCCACCATTCACTCCGAAGTCGGAGTGGTCTCCTCCAGAAGGACAGCTGCCACCCGAAATCCTCAAGGTCATTCAAACTGACACCCAGTATTTTAATCAGAAATTCAAAATCTGCAGAGTTAAACCGAATTTGAGTAGAGACGAAGTTAAAGCGCTTCAGTCATTGAGCCAAAACAAGAATATCATTATAAAACCTGCGGATAAGGGCAGTGCAGCTGTCATCATGGACAGAGATCAATATTTGTGGGAAGGTCATAGACAACTGAGTGATCCAAACTACTATACCAAATTGAATAAACCTATCTTTCTGCAAACTGTCCCCCTGGTGGCTAATATTGTGGACAAACTATATGAGAAGAAATTCATTAATTTTAAACAGAAAACCTATTTAATGGGCACACAGGAACCCAGGCCGAGGCTATTTTATATGCTTCCTAAAATTCATAAAAAACCTGAAAAATGGAGCAAACCTCATGAAATCCCACCGGGGAGGCCCATCGTCTCTGATTGTAGCAGTGAGACATATTATACAGCTGAATATCTAGACCACTATCTAAATCCTCTTTCGATTAAACACGAAAGCTATATTAAAGATACCTACGATTTTGTGGAGAAGGTTAAAAAACTGCATGTACCTCCCAATTCTTTCCTCTTTACTATGGACATTGACAGCCTTTACACCAATATTGACATCAAAGAAGGTATACAGACTATAAAAAACATTTTTCTCAAATATCCTGACTCAAAAAGACCAGACAAAGAACTACTACAACTTCTAGACATCAATCTGACCCGCAACGACTTTGAATTCAATGGTGAATATTTCCTCCAGATCAAAGGCACAGCGATGGGCAAGAAATTCGCCCCCGCATATGCAAACATTTTTATGGCAGAGTGGGAGCACTCGGCCTTACAAGCCTGCCCCAAAAGACCCCTATATTATTTCAGATATCTCGACGACATCTGGGGAGTCTGGCCTCATAGTAGAGCAGATTTTGACACCTTCTTAAATGTACTCAACAACCACAACCCATCAATTACTCTAAAAGCTACATTTGACTCCAATTCGGTCGACTTTCTGGACACCTCGACTTATAAAAGCACAGACTTTGACAAAACGCATAAATTGGACATCAAAATCTTTTTTAAGGAAACGGACACACATGCCCTCCTCTTCAAAACGAGCTATCATCCTAAGCATACGTATGCAGGCCTAATAAAGTCACAATTACTGAGGTTTCATAGAGTCTGCACCAAAAAAGAGGATTTTAAACAGGCTACAAAAATACTCTTCTCCGCCTTAGCCACCAGGGGGTACTCTCGCTCCTTCCTGAGGAAATCCTTTAAAACTTTCCTACAGGTGAAGCCCATAGAGGTCTCTTCTTTACTTCCAATTATAACAACATACTCTCCATCGGCAATTCAACTCATTAGAGAAATCAAGAACAATTTTTCCAACACTTTAAAGGACACTCAGCTGTTACAGGACCACAAAATTATTGCCGCATACAGGAAGAATAGAAACTTAAAGGAACACTTAGTTCACGCTAAATTAAAACCACTAGGTAACCCTAGATCCATAGGACACGGGGAATTTTTTCAGCATCTCAGCTGGGTGCGCAATCCACATAACAAACAGGTCTTTAAGACACAAACATATGGACATGCAAGGTCCCAAAACTGCGTCTATTTAATATACTGCTTAGAGTGTGGCATTCAGTATGTCGGTGAAACAAAAAACACACTACTAACAAGGTTCACTCAGCATAGGTATAATATCTTAAAATCACGTGAGACTCAGACTCTCATTGTTCAACACTTTATCCTACATAGCTGGTCAAATCTCAGGGCCACTCTTCTGGAGTCTAATCCATGGTGGTCAACAGCACAGAGAAAAAGAGCAGAAAGAATGTGGATAAATAAATTAGGAACAATTCATCCGACAGGTCTGAACGAAAAATAATTGTGTGATATCAGAGATGATGGCCTGTGCACTAAATTTCACCGCCTTCGGCGGTGAAATTCAAATTCTATTTTCCCCTAACCCTAACCCCTAACCCTAACCCTAACCCTAACCCTAACCCTAACCCTATTATATGCCCAGCCTTGTTCTTTATCCTAACCCTAACCACTTCCTTCTTAATATATAACACTGCTTTATGCATAACCCTAATCCTGCATGACCTTGGTCTTTTATAACCCTCACTATATCTAACCCTAGCCTTTCATAACCCTCACTCTTTCTAACCCTAATCTTCCATAACCCTCACTATTTCTAACCCTACTTTCTTTTTCTTCACAATTAATTAATTATTTTTTCACATTTTATTTTCCATCTTTTTATAACCCCCGTGGGTTATTTTCCTCTAACCCTAATCTCTTTCTTTTTTATGCAATTCTTTCCCTCTAACCCTAACCCTAACCCTTTGTGGAGTTGCTTTTCCACATGCTTATAATAAGTATTATTATTATAATTATTGTTAGTATAATTATGTTCAGAGTTGTGATGTCTGGGAGTAGTTGCAAAGGGTGGGGCCTACTGAGCCCGCTTCTGTGAATGATTTGACTTTTGACAGCTGCACCTCCCAATTGTGGCCTCAAGAGGCACTGGGGGTGTGGTTATGTCACATTTTCCCCTGGGAGGTGAGTGGGCAGACTACTCACCTTGATCATGGTGCAAAAACGCTATAGACAGTAGTGACATAGTAACAACAGATAAACTTTCTTTGTTTTCACAGAAAAACAGGTACAGAGACTAGTACTAACATAAACAACAAAGTACAAGTCATACCTACCAGAAATATTGACAAAAGACATCAAAACAGACACAAAGACAAACAGCCCAGATTGGTAACTCCTCCCACTTGACATTACAACAGGAGAAAAACGGGATTATACTAACAATAAAATCTCAAACTATAAAGATAATAATAAAAGGTTCACTTTTTTCAAGGTTTAAAAACAAAGACAACAGAGTTAACATACTGAAAACCTCAAGGAAGAACTTTTTCCTCCAAAAGATAGAGGGGAGCAGCCACTACATAGACAAAGAAACATGGGAACAAAGGGCTCTCACTTGAGACACAGGAGCAGCCATTTTGAATGCTCCCTCCCCCCACCCTGCTGTTAACACAGGGCCAATCGGGAATACACATAGTCACAATACAATGACATTTTTCCTTCCTTTTTTACAACACTGACATCTCAAAGGCACAACACATGAATCCCACAACAATTAACACTTGTTCTGGGTCTTCAAACATGACAGATAACAGTAAATAAAGCATTACAACACACAAAAACGATTTCCACACTGTGTGGGGAGAGTAAAGGGGGTGGGACCTCCCACTACCCACAATGCATTGCAGCTCCCTCCACACTTAAACCTTGACAAAAGTGACCTAAAAATAGCAATTTTTACAGAAAATCATCATTTCCTACCAGAAGACAACATAGTGAGTAATTACAATGTAATAACTTGGTGATCGCACAAAAAAAGTGTCATTACATAACACCTCAGAGTGACACCATAATGCAGATGGGGGTCAGTATAATAGACCAGAGGCAGCTAGGCCTGGTCTTTAAATCAGGACATCTGGATAGAAGACTCCCCATCTGGTAAATATACACTCACCGGTTTTAATATTGCTGTTTTATTTATGTTTTGCTATGTGCTACCACTCTCTGGGGTTGAGCGGTGTATGGAACACAGAGAGTGGGTCTTTTCCCTTGCCCGGGGTTTATGCTGGGCCAAGGAGGCTGGGCTTTGTCTCAGCTGGCCTTGGTCTTGCATAATCCTGTGGGATGGCTGGGAAGGCACTGCCTTGTCGGGGCTGGTCCTAGGCCATTCTGCAGGATTTCAACCCCTGTTTTGCTGGGCTGGGAATGCTCCACCACTCTCTGTGGTTCTGCACAGCATTTTCTTGGTGCATGTAGCATTGTGTGTTTTTTGCTATGTGTTACCACTCTCTGGGGTTGTGCGGTGTATGGAACACAGAGAGTTGGTCTTTTCCCTTGCCCGGGGTCTATGCTGGACCAAGGAGGCTGTGCTTTGTCTCAGCTGGCCTTGGTCCTGCATAATCCTGTGGGATGTCTGGGAAGGCACCGCTTTGTCGGGGCTGGTCCTAAGCCATTCTGCTGGATGACAACCCCTGTTTTGCTGGGCTGGGAATCTTCCACCGCTCTCTGTGGTTCTGCATGGCATTTGTATATGAGTGCAGCAATTTGTCCTGCGGGTTTCCCTTTTCAAATGTCTTCAATTTATTTCAAATTCTGGTTTTCTTAAAAAGGGTGAAAATTCTAAAACTGGTCTTTTTTAACAAATTTAAAACATTGCTTTTTGAGACATTTTCATACAAATGTGCTCACAACGACCGAATTCTTTGAATTTTACTACTCAAATGGTGCTTTTTACAAAAATACAACCAAAAACTCTATCTCTTCAAAATGCAAAAGTGGCTAGTGTAGAGCAGCATAGGAGGGACACACCCCAAAGAAAAGCGCATCTTTGGGTGGACCTTCCTTAGGGGAGAGCGTCTTGTCGTAAGAGGTCGAAACGCTCGGTGATCCTAAGGCATTCAACTGAGGATGTGTCCCAGTGAGTACAAGACTTGGTTGGGCTGCGATCGGAATAGGACACTCCGGTGTTCTTTTTCCGCGTTTGGAGTTTCGCGGGCAGAAATTGCCCTCGTGCTCTTAAGTACAGACACAACATGTGGCTTTTTCACAACACGCTTGTGATCCAGTTTAAACATCAGGTCGGTCATCACTGGCCTTCCTTTTGCGCATACTGAGAAGTAGGGATGTCTGTCATGGCGACGCGAGAGGGACCCGTCTGTCCTCGAGCTCTCTTGAACTCTCCACTTGCACCCACCACATTCCTCTCGGGGATTCAGGTGTAACAGGTGTGCCTGCTGGCGATGTGTCTTGGGAGTTTGATGGAATCTGACAGGGATGCTTTCCGCCGCTGTTCAGAGTACCCCGCTTAAGCCTTTTTAAGATCCTTTGCTGTAGTTGTCGGACTCCACTGGTGCGGACCACATGGAGGGGATGGCTATAGCGGGGACCGCGCCCAGCTCTGTACACCTCACTCAGCTATGATAATGTTAATTCAAAGTAATCAACTCTAAAAATCAAATGACATTACATTTTTCCTAAAAATAGTCACTTACTATAGAATTCTGATCTTCCCTCTTTCTTTGTGTTTGCTGATTGTGCTATGTGGTTGGAATTTGTGCAATGGGCTTGGAATTTGTACTCAGTGATCGACATGCTAGATGATCCTAAACGACACTCAATTGTGGGGGTGGTCCACTTAGCATGAGACTTGGCAGGGCTGCGATCGGGAAATAACATTCCGCTGTTGTTGTTTCTCCGCGCTTGGAGTTTCGCGGGCAGAAATTGCCCTCGTGCTCTTAAATACAGCCATAACATAGAGCTTTTTTGCACGAGTGCTTGTGATCCAGTTTGCGAAATGGGTTTGTCAGTTGATAATGCTGGGGTCCCCGCTCAATCCCTGCGGTGCCTGGGGCTGTAATGGCCACTAGGTCTGTGATAAGCGGCACGGGTGTGGACTTACAAGCTGCGCTGACTTACCTTTTGAGCACTGTTTCACGGGGCTTGCGCTTAAGCTCGGTTAAGATTATTATTCTTCTTCAGCTGTAGTTGTCAGACTCCACTGGTGCGGACCACATGGAGAGGATGGCTATAGCGGGGGGAATGCACCCTGCTTTGTTCATCTCACTGTACTTACTTACCTGCATTTGACATTGGGCTGCAATGTAAAATTGGCCTATGAGATAATTTCCATACAATCATTTCCACATGAAATTCATAGACATAAATCACTCAGCTAAACAATTGTGGTCTTCTCCTCTTCCTCTTCCTCCTCTTCTTCTTCTCTTTCTTCGCTGTTTTTGATTGATTGTTGACTTACCTGCTCAGTCGCTCGATTCTATTCTATTTTGTCTTGCTCTCTTTTCACTCACTCACTCTGCTTGAAGTCGCTGTGGTTGTAATTTTGAACATACTAGCCTAGCTTCTAAACTAGCTTTTGGTCTGTGCTTTGATAAATAGGACATCCCAAGTTCACTTTTTCACTTCTCATACTCTCTACTCTCAACTCTTTTCTCCTCTTATATGGTTCATGGAAGCACGCGGGCGGTGGCCTGGGGACAAACATGCGTCGGCCCGTGCCTTGCCGTTGTCTCTCACACAAACCTATGTTGTCGTTGGGCAATGTAGGGAGAGGCTCTGAGTACCTTATCCACTATACCTAACCCTAACCACTCCCACCCCTCGCCTAATCCTAACCTTGGACCCTAGAGAGGGCCTCACCAGGTCACCTGAGCCCTAAACCTAACCACTCTCACCCCTGGCCTAATCTCACCCACCCAAATTTTAATCATTCACCAGCAATTTGGACATATTACACACAGGAGACAAAAAATCAGACCCCAAATTTCATACTTTTCAAATTTATTCACCACACAATTGACAGAGACTCTAATACAAACAATTCGGCTAGATCAAAAGCACAGACAATTAGCACATATCAAAGGCACTAATTGGCCACATTAGGGATACGGAAACAATCAATTGGACCGGCCCTTCTTCTATCGATCTCAGACCTGGTGAGCCCACAGGCTCCAGATTAGCGCTTCCTAGTGATCAGTCAGCCCAGATTGGAGTTTGAGCCCGGAGGGTACCCGTTGTGTGTGGGGGGCCGTCCTTGCGGGGCTCGCGAGATCTCACCCTTCACCCCACGCCACACCACCTCCATTTGCTCTCGGACTCGCATGTCGTGCCACGCAGACATTAAGCTAGAGATATTAAAACACACAATTTGCCTGAAGAAGGTCTTTTTCAAGACCGAAACGTCGCTACAGCTTGAAATAAAGCTTTCACTTTTCCACGGACCATCACGACTCATTCTTTAAAGACCACAGTGAGTTTTTCAGCTAGTTTTGTTAATGAGCCGCGTGTAATGGCGGACCGCAGACACGATGCTGACTGGACAGTGGTCAACTACGGACGCAGACGACGAGGTCGTCTGGCCAACAGCCCCCCACGGGTTAGTAATCGACCCTACTATTACCAACAATATGATCAACAATACCGTGACCAGCGCAGTTACGCTGCAGTCACCAGGACAGGCCTCCGCGACCCGGCTGGGCGCGGCACGGCCCCACGCGATGACCGAGGCCTCTATCGTGGCCCACGCGACCGCGGCCTTTACCGCACAGCACCCGTCCAGGCCTGGACGGGCAACAGAGGACAGAACAGGTATGTCAGGACACCCAGAGGACCCCGACGGGACCCGGTGACCTCCGCTCCTCCTTCCACAGACCCAGATTTCACTTTAAAGACACGCATAATTCACAGAATCATTAAAGCCACGCATCATTTGGACAATATCACCGCAGCTCAACCACCAGTCACCATAGCCAAAATGACGCACAATTTGGCTACTGCTATCAAACCAGCAGCACCAAACCCCAAAACACTGTCACTGATAGACGGCAATGCGAGACAGTGGGCTCACACCACCACTATCATCCTCCGTGACCACTACGAGGATTGCATGCAAAATGACATTCAGATTTTGATCCAAATGGCTGTGATTGAGTGGCAGCAAAACTTTGAAATAGCCTCAGCGTGGGCTAGACGGCACTTTGGCCGCCGTATTAGACCAGAGACACTGGACCGCACATATGCCACACTCCTGCAGGGTCTCTCCACAGACGAGCCCCCGGACCCAGCTCCGGACACGGACGGAGCCCAGCAGCATCAACCGGCGCCACCTGCGGGCCGCATCATCACCGGACCAGCAGCAGCACGACGCCCGGCACAGACTTTTAAACGCCCCGTGACTGTACACACGGGCAGCCAAACGACGGAGGATCCGCCGCCGATACCCACGGCGCACCGTCCCACCGCAACACAGACGGAGCCGCCACCCAAACCACCGCCAGCTCCACGCTCAACTATCGTCACGGCCCAGGTACATGCTCCATCGAGCTCCCACCCGTGGCAGACCCCCACAGCAGCACCACCCGTGCAGCCCACGACCTCCACAGCCGCGAGGACGCAGCAGAGGGACAACCAGCCCCGCGACTCACAGCTGATCACGGAGCTGACGTCACCATCACCTCCCATCCTCCCTCTCCCCTCATCCTCCTCTCCTATTCTCCCTTTCTCTTTCCCTTCTCCTCCTTCTCCTCTTCCTCTCGCACGTTTTGACTCTCCCTCTCCTTTCACCACTCTCTCTCTCCAACCTGCTCTCCTTCCCACTCGCCCTCCTCCACAGACTCTACCACAGGAGCGGAGACCTGCACGGGGCACAAAACTGGCTTCTCGTCCTCCCACCGACCCGCCGCCTCCCATCGATGACCTACTACTGGACATTTCCACAGACGCCGACCTGTCACCCATGAGCAAGAGGCTGACAGCAACCACCACACCCCCCCACCAACTACCCCAGGGGGGGCCCCTCCCCAGGACTTCACACAAGTCACGTGAGTCCATTCAGAGCAGACTGAGCTTTGCCCCACCCAAGACTAATACACCACACACATCTACACGCAGGCCCACCAGGCACATCAACACCACCAACAAGACCAAAGACTGGGGCCTCACAGCCAGGAAAGAGTGGCTCATCATAGGCGACTCTAACATTGCCAGATTTCCTCCCTTCCAACAGACTGACCTGCAGATAGACAGCTTCCCAGGAGCCACTTTCCGGCACGCCGAGGTCATCCTCGGTAAAACCGAGATCTGTGAAACAGTTAAAAAACTTGTGTTATCCTTTGGCATGAACAATAGAGCACAGAAGGTGAATGAGACCACCATTAAACAGCTACAGAGAGCGGTGAGGATGGCCAAAATGGCTTTCCCTCAGGCTCAAATAATCCTGCCTGAAATTAACTTTTCCAGAACTCTTCCCCACCAGGAACAGGACAATCTGAGACGCCTCAACGGCTACATTACCACCAATCATCACTTCATTCCAGCTCTGGCCAGAGGGATCTTCACCACCGAGAAGGACGGCGTCCACTGGTCACACTCGACGGCCAAGCAGATCCTGGATCACTGGCTGCAACATTTAAAATAAACCTCCCCGTGAATATTGTCACGCAGACGGGGTTTAAAAATGTGATGAATCTGTGTAAGAATTTTACCTTGACAGCAGCTCAGTTTGCTCTACTCAGCAAGGGTCTCAATTTCATCCCCTCTAAAGGCAGCAATAAAAACATGAGAGAACAAATTAGATGGGACATTCAACAATATCATAGAAGATTAAAATTAGCCACCTATTTTGAACACAAACCGGACTCTGAGCGTCCACCTTTCACTCCCAAATCCACTTGGGTCCCTCCCCCAGGTAAACTGCCTCCTGGACTCGCCACTGCCATAAATGCTGACCTTCAGCACTTCCAAACCAAATTTAAAATTGGCTGGACCGAGCAGAACCTCACAACTGTTGAGTTTGAGGCTCTCTTCTCTCTCGGTAACAACAAAAATGTCATCATTAAGCCAGCAGATAAAGGCAGTGCGGTGGTGCTTATGGACAGGGAACAGTACCTGTGGGAGGGATACAGACAACTCAATGATAAAAATTACTATTCTAAATTGGCTACACCTATTTTCAAAGACACTATCCCTATTATTGACAAGATTATACAATCCCTGTACATTAAGAAATTCATTAATGCCAAACAAAAGGCCTATCTTATGGGTGACACTGAACCCAGGCCAAGACTCTTTTACATGCTGCCCAAGATCCACAAGGACCCTTCTAAGTGGAGCAAACCTGGGGAAATCCCTCCAGGGAGACCCATTGTTTCGGATTGCAGCAGTGAAACCTATTGTACCGCTGAATTTCTTGATTTCTATCTCAATCCTCTCTCGACCAGGCATGCCAGCTACATTAAAGATACATATGATTTCATAGACAAGATTAGACAAATCCAAATTCCAGCAAATTCCTTTTTATTCACCATGGACATTGATAGCCTGTACACAAACATTGACATCCAAGAGGGCATACAAGCCATAAAAAACATCTTTCTAAAATACCCGGAAATTAACAGACCGGACAAAGAACTCCTACAATTATTGGAAATAAATTTAAAAAGGAATGATTTTGAATTCAACGGGGAGTTCTTTCTTCAAATTAAAGGCACTGCTATGGGCAAAAAATTCGCACCAGCCTATGCCAATATTTTCATGGCTGAATGGGAATCATCAGCCTTGGCCTCCTGCTCCAAAAAACCTCTGCATTATTTCAGGTTTCTTGATGATATTTGGGGTATTTGGGCCCACTCTAGAGAGGATTTTGATGTATTTCTGCACACTCTTGGCACCCACAATCCATCCATCGGTGTCAAATCCAACCTCAGCCCTTCCTCTGTGGACTTCCTGGACACAACCACATTTAAGGGACCAGATTTTCAACACACTCTCAAACTGGACATTAAAGTTTTCTTTAAAGAGACAGACACACATGCTCTACTCTTTAAATCTAGTTTTCACCCTAAGCACACCTATGCAGGCCTGGTCAAATCTCAATTGTTAAGATTTCACAGAATCTGCACCAGAGAGGAGGATTTCAGAGCAGCCACCAAACTGCTATTCTCGGCTTTGTCCACTAGAGGCTACTCTAGGACCTTTTTAAGGAGAATTCTCAACACCTTTAAACAGACCAAGCCTGTACAGGTCAGCTCTCTTCTCCCTCTAATCACCACATACTCTCCATCCACAGTTCAATTGGCAAGATCTATTAAATTCAATTTCGACCAATTTGTAGAAAAATCCCAAATTCTAAAAGACCACAGAATAATTTCGGCCTATAGAAAAAACAAAAACTTACAGGACATCCTGGTCAAAGCCAAACTCAAACCACACACTGACTCTAGACCCAAGTGGCACGGAGAATTTTTTAAGCACCGACCCTGGGTGCGTAATCAACACAATCAGGAGGTCTTTAAGACCTATGACTATGGCAATGTCCACCTTAAAAATTGTGTTTATGTCATTCAATGCAAAAAATGTGGCATACAGTATGTTGGTGAGACAGGCAGTACTATGTTAGTACGTTTCACACAACACAGACACAATATTTTGAAAAAGAATAAAACACACACTCTTTTGGTCAAACACTTTATTCTGCATGATTGGTCTTCACTTACCGCAACTGTCCTACGCTGCAATCCCAGGTGGTCCACAGCTCAAAGAAGGAGAGTAGAGAGACTCTGGATCCAGCATTTAGGCACTCGCACACCGGGGGGCCTTAACGAGAGGATGGAGGTCCCGCTGTCGTCGCTCGGCTGATGGCCTGTGCATTTAATGTTGACGCCTTTGTCGTTATCATTCAGTTCCCCCTAACCTAACCCTAACCCTAACCCCCTAACCCTAACCCTAACCCTAACCCTAATCTGGCCTAAACCTAACCCTAGAACCACCTACCTAACCCTAACCAGGGGAATTGGCCCTAACCCTAATTAAGGGAATTTGGAAATCCTGGGGGACCAGGGGGTGGGCCAGCCCATGATAATGTGGGAGTGCACCTACAGTGTCCACCTAGGTGGATGCTGTTTCTAACCCTCCCCTAAACCCAATAAGTCTCATTTAGAGGAGCTGGAGGATCTCTTTGCATGTCCATCACCGGCGCCCGCGGTTGCGGTTGAGACGGAGCCAGTAGAGGATAGGCAAGAGACATTCCAGACCCAGGGAGGTCAAGAGTTAGACCCAGTACAGCCTGAATTCCAGACCTACGACTCAGACGACGACTGTTACGACGACGAGCCAGGGGCTTTCACATCTACCCCACTGAGACAGCTTCAACGGGTTACCAGACATGCCAATTCGGATAGAAAAATGTCAGATTGGATGCTTGGGGTCCACAAAAAGTTGGTCATCATTGGAGATTCTAATTTGGGCAGAATACCAGAATTCGATTACCCAAATCTGCAAATCGCCAGCTTTCCCGGAGCAAATTTCAGACATGCAGAGGCCCTGATGACAAAGACAGGCTTAGTGTCGACGGTAGAAAAGGTGGTGCTCTCCTTTGGTATTAACCACAGAAACCAGAAGGCTAGGGAGACCTCCATCAAACAGCTGCAAGGAGCTGTGAGAGCAGCCAAAAAGTCTTTCCCTAATGCCGAGGTCTGGGTACCTCAGATCAATTTTTCTCCAGCCCTCTCAGAGGAGGAAAAACAGACAGTCAGTATACTCAATCAGTACATAGCCAAGAACTTGCCTGGTTTTCCAGAGCTAGACGACGAGTACTTCGAGACAGGAGCAGATAACATTCATTGGACGGAGCGCACGGCAGTCACTATGCTCTATTATTGGGCCACGCTGCTAAACTTGGCCGCCCTTTAAGTCTCAGACTAGAGGGGGTTGAGGGACGGCAGTCCTCTCCAGCCACGAACGTCATGGTTCTAGCCAAAAACTTTGTACTCACGCAGGCTCAACAATCACTGCTCAGTAAAGGCTTGTCCTTTGTACCATCTTGTAATATAGGCAGGAATCAAAAGGTTCAACTGCAATTTGACCTTCAAAATTATCATAGGAGAATCCAATTGACTTCCTTTTTCAAAAACTCCACTCATAGGGAGCAGCCGCGCTTCACGGCACCTTCCAATTGGACACCTCCTAAGGAGAAACTCCCAGAAGAAATTCTTCAATTGATAGAAGAGGACAAAAACTTATTGGAACGTCAATGTAGACCAATTTTAGAACATAGCAATTTGACAGTGGATGAAATTCAGGCCTTGGAGGAACTTACGCTCAATAAACACCTGGTTATTAAACCAGCGGATAAAGGAGCTATAGTAGTGATACTAAGTAGGGAAGAGTACAAGTTGGAAGTCCAGCGACAATTGGATGATCCGGTTTACTATAAAAAATTAGACAAACCTATATATTTGGACACGATTCCGATAGTTGATGGAATATTGACAAGTCTAAAAAAGAAGAAATTCATTAATGAGAAACAGCGTCGATATTTAAAAAGCGATTCAGAGCCGAGAGCACGTAAGTTTTACATTCTCCCAAAAATTCATAAGGATCCAAAAAGTTGGACTGTTCCCTACGAAGTACCGGCTGGAAGACCTATAGTATCGGACTGTGGGAGCGAGACATATCAAACGGCAGAATATTTGGACTTTTATCTGAATCCACTGTCAAAAAAGCATCCTGCCTATATTAAAGATACTTACCATTTCATCAAGTTGGTTAAAAGTTTGAGAATCCCACCCAATTCCTACTTCTTTTCCATGGACGTGACGAGCCTCTATACTAATATTGATATTCCAAGTGGGTTGGACGCCGTGAGAAGGTGGTTTGCCAAATACCCTGATCCTAAAAGACCAGATTCGGAATTATTACAATTATTGGAAATCAATTTGACCAGGAATGATTTCGTATTCGACGACAAATTTTACCTGCAAATTAAAGGTACGGCAATGGGAAAACGCTTCGCTCCGGCATATGCAAACATATTTATGGCAACCTGGGAGGAAGAAGTGTTCCGCAAATGCCCACAGAAACCATTGCATTATTTACGGTACCTCGACGACGTTTGGGGTATTTGGACAGGCACCCACTTGGAATTTCAAGAATTTGTAAAGATATTGAACTCACATGATCCCTCCATTTAATTAAAAGCTGAATTCAATCACGACTCCATTGATTTTCTTGACACCACGGTTTACAAAGGACCACAGTTCCAAAGGTCGAACCGCTTGGACATTAAAGTCTATTTTAAACTCACTGATACGCACGCATTGCTGTATTATAGTAGCTTTCACCCACGGCATACGTTTCGGGGAGTAGTTAAGTCTCAGATCCTTAGGTTCAGGAGAATCTGTACACTAGACGACACCTTTAAGGAAGCTACTTTGATCTTATTTCAAGCTCTTCGAGGGAGAGGATATACGAGATCTTTTCTTAGACAATGTTTTAGAATTTTTCAGGATAGAAAGGTCAGAGAGGATGCAAGCTTGCTTCCTTTCATCACCACCTATTCAACTACGAGTGTTCTCATACAGAAAGGAGTAAAATCCAACTTCCAAAAACACATTACTGGGTCAGGGATTCTCCCAGGCACAGAGATCCTGCTTCGCAGAGCCTATAAAAGGAGAGGAGGAACGGAGCAGAGCTCAGTGCTCACTTGGTCTTCGCTTATGCACATGCAGGTCAGCTCACCAGTACAGCACAATTATTGCTCACTCGGTCCCCGCCCACCCATATGCTTGCCAGCCTACCAGTACAGCACAGTTATTTGTGTGTCCCCCATTATTATTTCGGCCTGAAGAAGACACGATCAAGTGTCGAAACGTCGCCGCCCTTGACACACCTTCCTTAGTTCATTATTATTTGCTTTAAAAATCATTTTTGACATTTTTTACACACATTAAAAACACATTCACACTCACATTCACACAATAAATACAAACACACAGCACCTACGCATTTCATCGGGATTCCTTTTACACACATTAAAAACACATTCACACACACACATTCACACTCACATTCATACAATAAATACATTCACACAACACACACACGCAGTTCATAGTTGGGGTAATAGTTACGCCGGATGGCGAACTACTATTCAGACGAAGAAGACTGGACCTTGGTCCGCCGTGACGGGCGACGCCGGCTTGCGCCCCGTCCGGACGAGAGTAGGAGAATGGGACGGATGGAGAGAGCCCTTCCGGTTTTCGACGGGAGGAGGGAGGAGCGCCCTGTCCCCAGAGGGGCACGGGGACGTTCGCCCTCCTTCGATAGAGAATTGTTTTTTTCCCCACCACCTACATGTTTATTAAACACATGACAAGTAGTTAATGTTTATAATCATCAGAGAACGTTACAGCTGTTGTTTTTGGTTCCTGTCCGTTTCTCAAATATATTTGTATGTGTGTGAATTTGTAAATGACAGACATTAACTTATAGCACTTTGTAGAAGGAGCTTTATAAAGTTCACTCCATTGATTTGTATTAGTTCACGGAGTGGACCCCCCGCCCCATTTGGAAAGACCGACAGACGACGATGCAGTTTCGCTCACGAGGCGGACACGTGCTTAATATGTAGTATTTGGAAGACAAAGTCATTTTTACACCAAATTTGGAAGCCTTAGTAATAAATATTAAATTTCTGGAATCAATTATGGAACAATAAAAATACATTATAAATTTCTTACCTATAATTAATTAAATACACCGCTTTCAAAGCGATGGATGACGGTTGGACGGAGGTGCGGTATGGCGGGAGATGCCAGCGGCCCCGCCAACCACGATGGGATCAGGGTTACGGGTGGTCTGATGGGTGGAAGGACCATGCTCCTTCCTTCTCCTTCCGGAGAAGGGATACAGTCCCCTTGACTAACCCCTAACCCTAACCCTATCTGAGGTCTAACGACACTCGGGTCTGTGACAAGTGGCACACGGGCACGTTCCTACAGCTGGAATAACTTTTCTGATATTAGTACTGAGAAGTAGAGATGTCTGTCATGGTGTCATGAGAGGTACCCGGCTCCCTTCAGCCTTTCTTGAGCTCTCCCTTGCACCCACCACATTCCCCCCTGGGATTCAGGTTGAAAAGCAGTGCCTGCTGGATTATCGAGAGATTGATAGGGATGCAAAGGGATGCTCTCCGACACTGTTCAGAGTACTCCGCTTAAGCCTATCAAAGATCCTTCTGCTGTAGTAATCGGACTCCACTGGTGCAGACCACATGGAGGGGATTGCTATAGCAGGGGGAATGCACCCTGCTGTGTACACCTCACTCAGCTAGAAACAATCAGCAAATGATCACAAAATTCTTCAAAACACTCAATCACAAAATTCTTCAACATAATGCAATGTTTTTTGCAATTACTCTTTACGTATAAGCTACTCGTGTCTCTCTCTCCCTCTCTCTCTCTCTCTCTCTCTCTCTCTACATGTACATGACATGTTTTTCATGTTTTTCAGTTGTTTAAAAGCCCATCCTTGTGTCTTATACTAACCCTAACCTTCGCCTGCTTAATGCCCAACCCTAAAACAATTGGTCAATACCAAATTGTTAAGAATAGGTGTGAGATTGGGCTTTGGTCTTCCATTTACATTTGCACAGTTTGGATAGCTCTCTTTCCCAATTTGTCCTCCCCCCGATTTTGTTAATGATAGGGTTACACTTGGGGGTTTTTCACTCGCTCCCATTGACTTGAATGGGAAACTTCAAACGCTCATAACTCGGGGACCGAAGGTTGTAGACACTTGCAACGTTGACCCATCACATGGTTTATGAGGGCGCTGAACACGCCTGTCTTGGTCCCGAATCTCTACGACCTTCCCTTCCCGAGATATCCAAACCACGCACCGCATGTGACGTACCTTCGAGAACCGAAGGTCAGACAGACTCAGGAGTGGTACCATTGGAACCCTAACCCTAACTTGGTTTCAAGTCTCTAACCCATTCCTATCTGAAGTTATTCAAAAAAGTATAATCCTCAAAAGTATAATCGTGGCTATTACCCTAAACAAATCAGCCCTGCTGCACGTCGGTCTGCATGATTAATATAGTAATTTGTGGTTAATGTTTAATGTTGTTGTTTTTTTCAAATTACAAGTACATGGTTTATAATTATGTGGATATTATTTCTTTGTTCCTTCCTTGCAACGTGAAATTGGTAAATATTTTGAAAATCTATGGTCGATAATATGTATATGTTGTATCATTATGTATCACATGTCCAATTTTTTTTTGTTTTTCAGGAAAACCGAAATTTAATGTGGTTTACCCAAAACAAACCAAAGAGTGGGTAGCCAAAAAGATCTATGTGCCAACTACACAAACATTCCGGCAAAATCTGGTGGTGCAAGTTCTGCAAAGACGCCTGGACCCCAAGATCAAGTTCAAAGACCCACAGTCACATGTTTCTATTCCCCCACTACCAACAAACATAGCCCAAAAACCAAAACCTGCAAAAGAGGAAGCCATACTAAAACATGCTTCGCGATTTAGCAGTTAGTATGAGGGTTGCACAATTGGTTTCTGCATCAACATGTGAAATGTCAAGTCACACAAACACAAACATGCCATGCTTATTTTTGCCTTTTTTATTTTTGTAAATATTTGTCTTGTGTGTGTTTTTAGTTCTTTTCCAAATGAGGTGACGTTGGTTTAAATGTTTATTAAAAAATAAAGTTTGTTTTTTAAGGAAAACTCGTAAGGTCCTCATTTTCCATTACTAAGCCACCAGAAAAGTCCTGCTGATGGCATATAATTTCACCCTATTTCAGAGTTTCTGGATACACAGAGTCTGGTCAGGGGTGCACTTCATCAGTTTATGAAACGACCAAAGCAAAAAATACTAGTCAGGTACCGTTTGAAAATGAGGGCTGTTAAAATAATTCTGCGTTCATTTAGAACTGGAGGAAGGAGATCGGAGTCAGCTCAAAGTTCAAACAAGGGTTTTAATCTTGTACAAGAGGAGCATTCACAGAGCAACACGCAGATCAGTTACAAAGTGAAGACTCACTGTCTAAAGAGGAAATCAGGGTATTTATCTCTCTCTCTCACTCTGGGTGTGTTATCACTATAACAAATGCTGATTCAAGCCTTCCTACAGAGAGGAGGATATTTACCTTCAGTGTCTGTCGGTTCCTTACTTAGGTCATAAAACAAGTTTCAAAACAAGTAATAAAACAAGGTCATAGAAGAGGTCACAAGCTACAGGTCACAGTTCACACCCAACAGTCTCTCTCAAGAGGGCTGTGTAACGTCAATTCACATTCTTCTACATGTAGTACAAAATTCTCATCACAAGGGCCGTATATATGTACATAAATAAAACACTGCATTTATCTGTATGTGGCATGTCTGTATTTCAGTTTGCGCCCACTTCCAAGATAAATCTCCAGTCAAAGGAGCAGCTTCACCATCCCATTCCATCAAGAAATTCTTACCAACTATCCACAGTCATATGCAAGATGTGTGCTTGTGTTTCTGAGCCAAATATTGACCTATTTATAGTACTTATTTTAGTATTTTTCCAAATTTGGAACACCTGCAATATGGTCTCCCTTGGAGTGCAACGTAGTTTTGTAGTCGGCTACTGTTTTTATTGTACAAACCACACAATACTCCTAAAAAATGTTAATTACAGCCTATATAAACATTTTCAAATATTTTCCATTTTACACATTTTCTTTATTCTTTAGCGATATTGTTTCTAATAAAAATATAGATGTGCAGCAGCATAGTTTCCATGCGTGTTATTATTATTCATAATTAATAGGCAGTATTTTTCTGCAATGTATTGTAAAAAGTCCCAGATCAAACACTGAGGTAATATAAAAATTAGTCAGTGAGAATGTCTTTAGATTGATTGATTGATTGATTGATTGACTGACTGATTATCTTCAGATCAGTTCAAAAGCCTCTACTGCCTCTTTGAATCCAGTATACACTCCATTGGAGGAAGGGTAGCTCTCACGGATGCTTGCAACAACACAGGCTGGTAAAACTTTTCTATTGTCCTTGCCGAGTCTCTCGCCTTTCAGGACCTACTCCAATACCACCCGGTATGCCACCAACCTGCACTGACTGGAAAAAGGAAATAAAAGAAATAGTTTAGCACTGGGCCCAGCACAAAATACAACAACATTGTAAATTGAGTAGCATCAAAACAAAAGACATATTACGCATACTGTACAATGGAACTTACTCTACTGAGAGCTTGCCGTTTGGTCCTGTGGGTCTTGGCCTCTTTTTCCAGTTGATTTTAGGCATGTGAAAAAACATCTCGAGTACCCCACAGGTCAGTAACGGCGGATAATCGGGGTTTTCGATAATACATCGTCTTTGGGCAGTGCTCTCAGTCTCATCAGTGTAGATATCGAGATCCTCCAGCGGTGGCATCAACAAATCCCAATCTACACAGCAAAGGCTCTCCTCTTCGGTTGGCATAGCTTTACATTTTCGACATTTACACCACCATGTTTTCGATGCCCTTGGTCTGTAGTCCGCCGCTGGTTGTGGCTCTGGTCGAGCTGAGGCTGCTTCCTCCATCTCTCCGAGTTAGGGTTAGGGGTTAACCCCCTAACCCTAACCCCTCGACATTGAAGTCCTCGGAAATTTTCCTTTTTTCTTTCAAAGTTTCAAATCACTAGTGCAGGCAGATCCCTCTTATGTTTGTGTGTCGTTCGGGTGCTCAAAGCAGAAAGTAAATACCAGTGTGTATCGATTGTGAGTTCTGTTGATCTTGTCCGGCGCGGCTTCTGTAGTGCAATCGGCTGTGAGGGAGACTTGCATGAACGTGGAGCGTGCCTCCAGGTAATCATAGCATAGTGATTGTTTAGACTGTAAAAATGCACTAAATGACATCGTTTAGAGTAAACTCTGGATGTCGCCACTTCAGGACACTTGGATTGCAGCGGACAAGCAGTATGGAGGAATATTACAAAGTTTTTGTGTAGTTTTATGGACCTTTTCCTCTCAGGCGCCACTTACGCTCGTTGAATGGATTATTGTTGCCAGAGGGTACCCCCGCGGGTCTCCAGCTGCACTTGGAGGAATAACAAACTACACCGGACTTCTCATCAGCATGAGGGTGACTCGATAATGACTGAATTTTGTTTTAGAGTGAACTATTCCTTTAAGTGCCCTTTTCAATCCTCGTGGGGGCGCTGTGGTGCCACCTTTGCACTTAAAAGGCCCAGACCAATATCTGATATCAATGTTCATGACTGGTGATGGATGTGACAAATTTGATGTTTGTAGGAGTTAGTCTGTACATACCAAATGGGAAAAGACATTAGGGGGCGCTACTGAGCTGTTGTGCTGCACCTGAGGGCAGTTGTGGTATCGAATTAACGTACACATGGATTAGAAGCTACGTGCCAAATTTGGTGAGTCCGCGAACATCCTAAAGTCCTCTAAACAGTGTTGAAAAAATGAAATTCAAACTAAACTGACACATTTTCAAACAGACTGAAACTTTATTTAAAATGTCTTTAATGAACAAAACAGCTGAAACATTGACACACCCTAAACACACATACGACGGCCAGACAACTGCAGCTCTGAGCGGCCATCTTGTCTCTCACTTCTTCTTTTTGAACCTGATGGACAAAACGGAGCATCAGCCATCTTAACTCTGTCGCCCAGAGAGAGACACAGAAAAAAGGTCAAACTCACCTGGAGTTGCCGGGACGCTTCCTGTCCAAACCTAGACGCTTCCTGTCTGCAAAGGACGGTCTGTAACGACACATAAGGGACAGACAGGTCACACAGATGAGACGAGTGAGACAGGTGTGTAGATGGACAAGTTTACAGATAGGTGAAGAGACAGACAGACAGGTAAACAGATATACAGACAAGTGTCTCACCCTGCTCTGTAGTGTTTGATGGCCTTGCTGCTCGTGTTGGTCAGCTCTTTATCAAACACAGACTTCCTGCCTCCTTTTCCTGCTTTCTTATTGGCTGCTGCACAAAGACACAGTTCACTTTCATCAGAGTGTGTACTGACAGTATACCCCCCCCAACCTTAATCCTGTGTCCTGATGCAGTGTTTCTGTGTACTGATGCAGCATTTCTGTGTACTGATGCAGCATTTCTGTGTACTGATGCAGTATATTTGAGCACTGATGCAGTATTTCTGTGTACTGATACAGTATTACTGTGTACTGAGGCAGTATATTGGACCTGCGGTCGGCGTATCGTCCTCCACCATCGCTCTCGCTCTCTTGGGTCGTCTCTCTCTCTTGGCTGCCCGCTCAGCGAACATCTGAGCCTTCAGGATCTCGAACTGAGCGCGCTCCTCAGACTGAAACACAAAGATCATCGATGGTACAGACAGATATCTCACTACGACTGTAAAATGTGAAGTTGTATGTTGGTATGTGATGTTCTGTATAGAAAACAGGATGGACCAGAGAACTTAGTCCCTGACACAACAAACTGACGTCAGAACCAGCTGCGTGGAAGCTCTACTGTCACTTCATGTCTCCTGTGTCTCTGCTGCACTTGAACACACCACGACTACAGCTGATGGCCAACTAGCTCGTACAAACTGCACAGGTGTGAGAGGCAACATGTCTCTGCACATAAACAAACTGCTGTTCTGCTGACGCAGCGTTTTTTCACTCGACTAACTAAAACAGACATGATTGCTGTGGCAACTCCCCTCTTCAGTTCTGGAGTTTAGATGAGAAATGCAGCTACAGGTGCATCACTGCACAACATTTAATAAAACAGATTCATCTGGAGATGTGTGAACTCGTTTGGCTTCAATAGAAAAGACTAATTTCCACCAAACTTCAAGCAATTTATCACTAATTTAATGAGCTACTCTGTACAAACGACGCAATGTTACCACACGTGAATCCTCTGCACCTTCAGACTCAGCTGGTCACTCATTGGTTCTTTTATTGATCAGTTTGGTTATTATTAATATTATTAATACCGTCAGCTCCTTCTTCCTTCCATCCTTCACAAACTTTTCTCTCTTCTTCTTCCCTCTCAGAGCAAGATCAAACTCCTGCAGAGCCTTCGACACTGGCAAAGAGGAGAACAAGTTAAAATACAGTCTGGAGTACTACAGAGTACTGCAGTGGAATAGTAGAGTGTGTATTAGTGCTGCAGTGTGTGTATTAATACTCACTGCGGCTCTGTTTCCTCTCCTGTTGAGTCTGAAACCAAACTCTCTGTGACTGACTGGAGTCCGAGCCATCGAGACGCTTCTGAGCCACACTCAACTACACACACACACACACACACACACACACACACACACACACACACACACTTTAACAACGGGTTTGACATACAAGTGACTTTTAATCAAAGAATCTGACACTTTTGTTCTGGTGACAGGAGACTTTCTGCTCTGTATGCGAGTGTGAGAATTCTTGCTTCTGATTGGCTGGCAGCTGTGTGACAGAGTAACCTGAGGACAGCATGCGTAATGGTGTACCTTAGCCTCGGATGCAGCCAGCTCTCTCTCCTCTCTCTCCAGCTTCACCACAGCTTCGATGTCTTTCTCCAGCTTAGAGATCAAGTCTCTGAACTTAAGGATGACCTCTGCAACACACACACACACACGCACACACACACACACGCACACACACACACACACACACACTTCTTACTTCCTGTTCTCTTCACAATCATAGGGTTAGGGTTAGACACAACCGTTAAACATCCGTTCAGTGTGATCAATCCTGTCATGTTCCTTGGATCTGTCTATTTACTGGACACACTGCCCTGTCTCACTGCTCACACTAAGACGTCCTGTTTGTCTCTCAGGTGTGCGTACCTGGTGGCAGGACTCGAGCCTTCACAGTGGTCTTGGCTGACTTCACCACCTCCTTTAGCATCTTCCTCTCAGATTCTCCAACCAGAGACACCGAACGTCCTGAACGACCAGCCCTCGCTGTCCGTCCAACACGGTGAACATAGTGCTTCACGGTGGACGGCATGGTGAAGTTTATCACCTGAGAGATGGAGAGAAAGAAAAAGGGAGGAACAGAGAGGGAAAAAGAGGAACACAGGGACAAAGACAAAGACAGGGACAGAGAGGGACAGAGAGAAAGAGGGAGGTACAGAGAGGGAAAGAGGAACACAGGGAAAGAGAGGAACACAGGGACAGAGAGAGGGAGGGACAGAGAGTAAAACGGACAGAGAGAAAGAGGGAGGGACAGAGAGGGAGAGGGACAGAGAGGGACAGAAAGAAAGAGGGAGTGACAGAGAGGGAAAGAGAGGAATACAGGGATAGAGAGGTGCAGAGAGAAACACAGGGACAGAGAGGAACAGAGGGACAGAGAGGGAGAGGGACAGAGAGGGATGGAGAGAAAGGAGATAAAGATTAGCTTCACTGAAAATGTCCTGGACAGACACATTGATCAAACAGTGTCTAAAATGGACAGAATGATGGACTTCATGTGAGGAGCTGATGGAGATACAAACAAACACCATAGTAACACAACAAACACTACGATAGCAATGACTCTGCAGTGATTCGCTAATAACCACATAGTAACTCTGTCCCAACACTGTGCTAACCTCACAGTAACTCTGTGCTAAACTCACAGTAACTCTGTGCTAACCTCACAGTAACTCCACAGGAATTATGAAGGGCGTGTGTCTCACTGTTTTAACTCCATCGATGTCCAGACCTCTGGCTGCTACATCTGTTGCCACCAATATATCGATCTGGTCATCTTTAAACCGCCTGAAGAAAACAAAGAACCAGGAGAAGAAAGTAGGTCATTTCAAACGAAACCACAATTTCACAGAACACCTTGTTTTACTAGCCCTTTTCACACAGAGACTTCGCATTATCGCCGCAGCGGCGGTTTGCCAACTCTCCACCGTTGGTTGTTCACACACAACCAAGCAGCTCTGGCGTAAAAGACGAACCAGTGTGCAATTCACACAGAAAGCCGCTGCGGTTCCAAAAGAGGCATGACGGTGCACGGTGACGTCTGTGTGGTTTTTTCTACGTGTTTCCCCGAGTGTCCTCCTGTTAATCTAAACATGTACCCGCTGACTGTTTATAATCTTATGGATGCTGTTATGTGTTGTGATTGAGATCCTGACCCACCAAGCATCCTGGAAAGTGACAAAGTTACGTTTTCACTCTAAATAACATAATTACATAATCACCATCAGTAAACAGGACGCTGTTTGACTCTCTCACTCGCGGGGAGGCTGTTTTCTAGGGGAAAGTTACCTGAAGGTAGGACCGACAGGGTGACAGACACTTCTTCACGTATAACTGTGGTATTTTTTTCCTCACATAAGTTGCCAAAGACACGACCAGTTACTACGTTACTGTTGTTTGGTCCTGTAACATTGCTTTGTGGGACATTTTCCTTTTATTTTGTTGAGTGAAGGATCTGTTTAGTTATCAGACTGTCAGATCGACACGCCCTGGCTCCGCGCCGCCGGCTTATCCGTTCACACTGGATCGGTTCGCCAATACTGCGCCTCTGATACTACCTCTGACACTACCTCTACCTGACACTACCTCTGACTCTACCTCTGATACTACCTGACACTACCTCTGACTCTACCTCTGACACTACCTCTGACACTACCTCTGACTCTAACTGACACTACCTCTAACACTACCTCTACCTCTGACTCTAACTGACACTACCTCTGACACTAGCTCTGACTCTACTTCTGACTCTACCTCTAACACTACCTCTACCTCTGACTCTACCTCTGATACTACCTGACACTACCTCTGACTCTAACTGACACTACCTCTGACTCTAACTGACACTACCTCTGACACTAGCTCTGACTCTACCTGAGACACTAGCTCTGACTCTACCTGAGACACTACCTCTGACTCTACCTGAGACACTACCTCTGACTCTGCCTCTGACTCTGCCTCTGACACTAGCTGACACTTCCTCTGACTCTACCTCTGACACTAGCTCTAACACTGACTCTACCTGACACTACCTCTGACTCTACTTCTGACACTACCTCTGACACTACCTCTACCTCTGACTCTACCTCTACCTGAGACACTAGCTCTGACACTAGCTCTGACACTACCTCTGACTCTACCTCTGACACTACCTCTACCTCTGACTCTACCTCTGACACTACCTGATACTACCTCTGACTCTACCTCTGATACTACCTGACACTACCTCTGACTCTACCTCTGACTCTACCTCTGACACTACCTCTGACACTACCTCTACCTCTGACTCTACCTCTGACTCTACCTCTGATACTACCTGACACTATCTCTGACACTACCTCTGACTCTACCTGAGACACTAGCTCTGACTCTACCTCTGACACTACCTCTGACTCTACCTCTGACTCTACCTGACACTAGCTCTGACTCTACCTCTGACTCTACCTCTGACTCTAGCTGACACTAGCTCTGACACTACCTCTGACTCTACCTGACACTACCTCTGACTCTACCTCTGACTCTACCTCACACTACCTCTGACTCTACCTCTACCCGACACTACCTCTGACTCTACCTCTACCACTACCTCTGACACTAGCTCTGACTCTACCTCTACCTCTGATTTACCTCTGACTCTACCTCTACCACTACCTCTGATTTACCTCTGACTCTACCTCTACCACTACCTGACACTACCTCTGACTCTACCTCTACCTGACACTACCTCTGACTCTAGCTCTGACTCTACCTGACACTACCTCTGACTCTAACTGATACTACCTCTGACTCTAACTGATACTACCTCTGACTCTACCTCTACCTCTGACACTACCTCTACCACTACCTGACACTACCTCTGACTCTACCTCTGACACTAGCTCTGACACTAGCTCTGACACTAGCTCTGACACTAGCTCTGACACTACCTCTGACACTACCTCTGACACTACCTCTGACACTACCTGACACTACCTGACACTACCTCTGACACTAGCTCTGACACTAGCTCTGACTCTACCTCTGACACTAGCTCTGACACTAGCTCTGACACTAGCTCTGACTCTACCTGACACTACCTCTGACACTACCTACAGAGGCGCAGCAAAATTTCACCCCCTGCCGCATCTGACACTTTCACACAGAGGAGGATGTGGAGAATTTGCGCAGGATCCCTGCACTCAAACGGCAGTGTGAATGGGGCTACTGTGTGTCTGTGTACCTGATGTTCTACTAGCTCTGGTTCTATGTGTCCCTGAGGGTCTCCTGTCTCTGGTTCTATGTGAACCGGTGGTTTTCCTGTATCTGGTTCTAAGTGTCCCTGAGGTTCTCCTGTCTCTGGATCTATGTATTACTGAGGTTTACCAGTCTCTGGTTCTCCGTCTGTGTACTAGAGGTTCTCCAGTCATTGCTTGTGTGTGTGTGTGTGTGTACCTGAGGTTCTCCAGTCTCTGGTTCTGGCTCAGTTCTCCATGCAGTTCTCCAACCTTCAGTCCCATCAGTCCCAGCAGGATGTGCAGTCTGTGAGCCTGCTTCCTCGTCTGAGTGAAACACATCACATGATCCTGGAACGTCCGAGTCAGCAGAGCTGACAGAACACACAGTGTTACTACTGCAGTCCACGCACTACTACATTATTAGTAGTATTATGAGTAATGCAGTATAAGTAAAACTACATTATTAGTAATATTTTGAGTACCCACCAGCCACTACAGCCTCTCGATCTCCCTCTCTGTTTGGTCGGATTCGGACAAACTCTTGTCGCAGAAACGGAGCCACATCAGTGTTGCTATTAACGAAAATTCTGATTGGCTGCTTCAAAGAGACCGCAGCCAGGTCCTTCACCTGCAGACAGAAGTCACAAGACACGGTGTAACACCTGGAGACAGAAGTCACAAGACACAGTGAAACACCTGGAGACAGAAGTCACAAGACACGATGAAACACCTGGAGACAGGAGTCAAAAGACACAGTGAAACACCTGGAGACAGAAGTCACAAGACACGGTGAAACACCTGGAGACAGGAGTCAAAAGACACACTGAAACACCTGGAGACAGAAGTCACAAGACACACTGAAACACCTGGAGACAGGAGTCAAAAGACACAGTGAAACACCTGGAGACAGCAGTCACAAGACACACTGAAACACCTGGAGACAGAAGTCACAAGACACACTGAAACACCTGAGGCGTAAGACGCAAGAAGTAGGTAAGTTAGTTGTATACCTCCTCTGACATGGTGGCAGAGAACAGCATTGTCTGTCTGTTGTAGGAACACAGTCTGATGATCTCCTTCATCTGTTCCTCAAAGTACTCGTCCAACATCCTGAGAAACACAATAAAACCCAACAGGTGAATCTTTCTTTGAATCCGTTTATGGATAGATAAATATTTCCTCAACTGCAGGTGTCAGTGTTTACCTGTCAGCCTCATCCAGGATCAAGATTTCGATGTGAGTCAGCTCAAAGCTCGGCGTGTTGTGAAGGTGATCAATCAGCCGACCAGGTGTAGCTATTAGAACATCTGGCCCTGCCCTCAATGCTGCCTCCTGAGACTTTAGGTCCAACCCACCTGGAGACACATAGGGACAGGTTTCCTGAAAACCAGACTCAGTCCAGACTCAGGTTAGCCCCTTGATTCCACTGGCCACGCCTGTTACCTGGCGCGTTACGCTGTTTTGTTCCATCGTTCACGTGACTTCATATCTCACTGGGAGCGTTTCAGAAGCGTCACGCCTGCCTGATGTGGGTTACTTGCTTAGATTGAGTTTATTTCATAATTTCTCCCTGATTTTTTTGCTTCTACTGTGGTTGCGTGGGCTATGTAGTTAAATTGAAGTGTTAATTGGTAATATTTCAGACTTTGTTGTGCTGTAGATCCTGAGTTGGCACAGGGCGTTTTATTTTGAAAATGGACTGGATGCCCCATACCATTCCAGTGTCTGACTCCCTGTCTGGCCCTATCTGCACAGATCGATGCAGCTGCGGTCATTTTCCGTCAAAAATAGAGTAGACAAGTATTCTCCGTGGACCAGAGCGGAGAGCCAGTTCTGGGACGCTGCTGAAACGTGCTGTTGTGCAGCTGGTGGAAAAATGAGCATTGAGTCCAGAGTCAGGCCGACTCCAGAGTGTCCAGCATGTTTTTACAGACACTGACAGTAAACAAGACTCAGCAAATAGTCATACCGACAGCCAGGCAGGTGGTGATGGAGGTGAACTGAGCAAGCTGACGGGCCACTGAGTGAACCTGGATCCCCAACTCTCTGGTAGGAACCAGAACCAATACCCGGGTCACCTGAGATGTCCTGGGCTTATAAACCAAACGCTCCAACACCGGCAACATGAAGGCTGCCGTCTTCCCTAAGGAGAGGAATCATTTCATTAATCTGTGTGGTTCCAGTACTATAAATTTGTCCCAGTATGCTGAACTACTACCAGTAATCTCTGTGTTACCTGTCCCAGTAGCAGCGCAGGCGCACAGGTCTCTGCCCAGCAGGCCGACAGGAACACAGGCCTTCTGGATGGGAGTAGGCTGCTTGAAACCCAGAGCTGTGATGGCCTGCAGGGACACAACAGGAAGTCATAAACAATAACAAGAAAACACAGCACCCCCTGGAGCCAGCTGGGCCCCTCCTGGAGCCAGCTGAGGACTCCATAGTTCTGCTGGGGGACTTGAACACTGATCAACAACAGAGAAGAAGATTTAAGATGTGGTTACCTTCAAGATGGGTCGGGACAGGTTCATGTCACCAAAGGTCAGCTTATCGTTGTACTGAGAAGCATCTTCATAGAACGACTCTGGGGCCTGAAAAACATGACTGTTACCATGGGAACACAGTGCAAACTGTCAATGAACCTGTGACATCATCAGCTCCTCTTCCTCACCTCCTCTCCCTCCTTCCTTTTTCTCCCTCGTCGCTCTTTGTTTCTCAGGGTGTCTGACAGGAAACAAGAAGTAAAAGCACAGGAAGTCAAAAATAAATATAAAATACGGAGTTAAAGTTTAAATTTTTACATTTTTAACACGTATTTGTGTGAAAAGTACAGTTCAGTCTCTTTGAAGTTTTCTGTTCAGGAATTTGTTTCATTGGACTGAATTATGATATGAACATATGATGATCATAATGTCAGTTTTTTGATTATCTGGTTCTTTAAACATCAGAATCAATGCAGTCTCCTTGGCTCAGCTGATTTCAAATGAGATGTCAATGAATCACTCAATTATCAGTCAATCAAATGAATTTCTTCCTCCTGTCAGAAATCTGAAATATCTGCCAACTCACCTGATTTGGTCAGAATTTCTTCATCGCCTGAGTCAAACTCATCTTCATCCTCATCCTCTTCTTCTTCATCATCATCATTGTCTTCATCATCGACTCCACCAGGGGGCTTCACATCATCATCATCATCATCATCATGCTCCTGGTTCTTCCCTGCAGAACCTTCAGCAGCATCACTCTCAGCTGATTTCTCCTGCAGATCAAAACAAACTCCACCTTAAACACAGGAAGTAAACCCAGACCAGGCAGGAAGTAGAACATTCCAGTGTACTCACCTCAGCTTTCCTCTTCTTCCTGATTTTATCTATTTTCTGGTCCAGAGTGGTCGCAGTTCTCTGTGAACATAAATTACAGTTTTAAAAAAATCCACAGCTGGAGTTACATAACCAAAACACTAAAAGAGTCTCAGATCAGACGTGACTGTGTTCAATATTTTGCTGCAGAGATGCGACGACACTGAAGATCAGGGCTTCATATTCAGGTGATGATAGAACGTGATGCCTCAACTTATTCAGGTCATTCTGATACGCCTGAAAGAACAAGATGAGAAGACTGTAGACACCTGAAAGAACAAGATGACAACACTGCAGACACCTGAAAGAACAAGATGAGAACACTGTAGACACCTGAAAGAACAAGATGACAACACTGTAGACACCTGAAAGAACAAGATGACAACACTGTAGACACCTGAAAGAACAAGATGACAACACTGTAGACACCTGAAAGAACAAGATGAGAAGACTGTAGACACCTGAAAGAACAAGATGACAACACTGCAGACACCTGAAAGAACAAGATGACAACACTGCAGACACCTGAAAGAACAAGATGACAACACTGCAGACACCTGAAAGAACAAGATGACAACACTGTAGACACCTGAAAGAACAAGATGACAACACTGCAGACACCTGAAAGAACAAGATGACAACACTGCAGACACCTGAAAGAACAAGATGACAACACTGCAGACACCTGAAAAAACAGGAGAACCCCACAGACACCTGAAAGAAAAATAGGAGAACCCTACAGACACCTGAAAGAAGGGCAGGAGAACCCCGGAGAGACCTGAAAGAACAACAGGAGAACCCTGCAGACACCTAATAGAATAACAGGAGAACCCCGCAGACTGTGCAACACCAACTACAGCAATACCAACATTGTTTATTAATCAAACCTTTCTGCGCTTCAAATCTTTTGCGCCTCCAGAACTTTGAACACAACCACGTTAGAACAGGTTCTACCTTGTTCTTGAGTTGTTTCATGATGTCAGACATCACCCAGTCGTCGTCATCGTTCAGTCCGTCTCTCTCTCCAAACTCAAAGTCAGTGTTGAAGTCTTTCGCCCCGTGACTCCCAAACTTCTTCTTCCTGTTCAGAACGATCGGCTCATCCTGAAACACACACACACACACACACACACACACATACATTATGCTGATTGTTTACATCTGTGTATATTTTGATGTTTTAGGTGCAGACAACAGAATTAGTGGATTTTCTGTGTAAACAATAAGATAAGTGACCTTCATTAAACATTACTGAACGTATTACATTTAGTTTCATAATTGTTGTTAAAACACAAGAAACTCTATAAACCTTCAAAGTCCACAGACGTTCTTTAACAATGTTCACTGATTTTTTTATTAAAGTCTGATAAAGTTGCTCTGTGACACATTTTCTAAATGTTAGCCACAGTAATGTTAAAATAAATGATTTGAGTTTATATTTCTATTCAAACTTCACTGATGTCAGATCAGAACTGAGTTCAAGAATCTGAACCAGGACAGAAATACACAAGATCAAATGTTGTATTCAGACTGATGGTACTGATGTTATTTATACTGAGGAAATGATTCAAAGTAAAAAAAAGTTAACTAACTGTAAACACTACAGAACTGAAAATCCATTACAATTATCATCTTAAATCTAACATCGTATTGATTAATGCACATAAATGTACGGATCAGGTGTTTTTCATGTGTGACGGACCTCCTGGCTCAAACAGCGGTTAATCTACTGTTTTCCAGCCGGGCTCTGGTTCGTTTCCAGCAGCCTGGTCGTGTCGTTTCTCCGGGGAGAGGGTTAGCCGTGTAGCCGGACAGACTCACCTCCTGGTCGGAGTCGGTGTCGGGTTCCTCCGGACTCTCCTCCTCGTCCCGGATCGTCCCGATCAGACCCAGCTGCTCCAACATGGTGGACTGCGCTGCGGTACCGGAACACGGACTGTGGACAGGTCCTGATCGAGTCCTGAACGAGACCTGAACAAGTTATCTGCCGTTTCTCTTCACACACACACGTGTGTGTTGACGGAAACGGGAAGTGAGAGAGAACTGCTTCCGGTTCATGAATATTTTTTCCTGAAAGGTGACGTCATGACCCGCCCTACTCTGCTTCTGATTGGCTTACGCTGATGTTCATACTCAAACTATAACCAATCAACATGACTAAACATAAACACACCCAATGACGGCAACGAGTACGAGCCAATCAGAGGCAGAGCAGGGCGGGTCATAACGTCCAACCCTGGTAAAAAGTGCTTCCGGTTCACGCCAGACAGTGGAGGATGGGCCATAGATATAGGCGCCACCTGGTGGACGTCCCGAGGAGAAACACGTGACAGTAATTACACACACGCAAATAGAAACGACGTCAACATGAAACAGAACTTCAGAAAGAAAGCTAAAATATATCTAATCAAAGAAAACTAAAATATATCTAAACAAAGAAAACTAAAATATATCTAAACAAAGAAAACTAAAATATATCTAATCAAAGAAAGCTAAAATATATCTAAACAAAGAAAACTAAAATATATCTAAACAAAGAAAACTAAAATATGTCTAATCAAAGAAAACTAAAATATATCTAATCAAAGAAAACTAAAATATACAAAATTGAATTTGGGCTATACAAATAAAATTTGATTTGATTTGAAATATAATAAATAAATCAAATGACATAAAGGAGAAAACAGAAAACTGATTTAATGAATAACATAATAAATAATAACAATAATACATCTGTGCTAACCCTGTGTTCTTTCACTGTTTTTCTGAAAGCATCAGATATTTTATTAGCTTCACTCAGATGATTTTTCACCAACAGAAAACAGTTTAGTTTTCTGAACCAGGAGCATCAGAACTATCAGAACACAGATGATCACAACACTGACGATCAGAACACAGATGATCAAGCTGTAATTGTTAATACCAACATTAAATCTGAGTTTTAACAGTTCAATGGATGAAACATTTTGTCTTCTGTTGTCTGGTTAGAAATATATTTACTTCAACATATCTTCATGTGATGACTTGTGTTTGAACTAACTGATTACAGTGTATTACTCAACTGATTATGAGTCAATATGCATCAGCGGCTGATCGTAGAGGGTTAGAGTGCCGCAGCACTGAGCTGAACCCGGTGGGTTCTGTCTGAAAGGCCCATCATGCTTGACGCAGTTCACTTCTCTTCAATACAAGAGAAAGTAGCTTTCAGGTGCAGGAAAACTGCAAATAGTCAGAACTGAATGTTTTCTTTTGCTTTCCTGGTCGCATTTTCAAACCATCAGGATCAGACCAAGCTTGGATTCAGACAGATGCAACTAATTTCAAGGATTTCTCTGAAAAGTTTGTTTAAGGCTGCTTTCAGTCCAGATCCAATATTTAACTTCCACAACAACACAATCACCAGAATAAATGTTGCCAGTAAATGTTTCTGCAAACCATGGATATATTGAAACTAACCCTAACCCTAGGTTGCAACTTGACGTTTCAGTTTTAATAACATGAGAGTCGTGTTTCCTCTTAAAGTACCTGGACTGTTCACTACAAACACGGCTGGAAGTTGTGCTGAGGTCTCCTTAAAAACATCCAGTGGTGTCACACATACAAATGTGGAAACGCTGGCTTTGTTGGCTTAAACGCCACTCCAAGACCAGGTAACTATCACACTTTACTGTTGTTGCTATGGCAATGTGGAAATAAAATATATTAAAATAAAATGATTTCATGTCTGTTATTGTGTGTCTTTATTTGAGTATTGTAAACATAAAATGCAAATCCCTTCAGTCAGGAAGCCTCCACTGATTTCTAAATAAAAGCAACATGGTAAATGTGATTTCACATCAGTTAGTCAGCCAATAATAATTAAATACATAATACATAAACACAATATATAAATATTAAATTACATATAAAATTATTAACAATTTTAAAAAATAACTACACCACCTTCAAACTGTGCTTCAGAGAAAAATCGAGGCTTTTTCATTTGAGTTATGAGACTAATAATAGCTGATAATGATGAAATTCCACAGACCAGATCTGACTTCACCTCTGACTGTGACAGTCACAGTGAAACCCTCTAACTGTGTTGACCTGGCCCCATGTGATTGGCTCCTGTTACCACCCCCTACAGAACATAAATAACCAAACCAAGTTGCAGTTAAAGGACGATGGTGCATTTAGTAAATAAACACTAACCGATCAAAGGGAAAAAGTCCAAAACAAGCTAAGAAACGGGCCAGATGGGCCGGCCAACATAAACAAAAGAAGGGCGGCCTCCAAGACAATCCACCCAGGCCGTCCGAGCTGGAGACTAACCCTCTACTCTCACATGAAGAAAGAAACTAACCCTAACTGAAACAAAGCCACGAAAACAGGACTACCAAACCATAAAACATAAAACACAACGTAATACCGCAGTCATCCTCCGTCCTTTGGTACAGTACGGTTGCTCATGTATGATCACAAGCACGGGTGTGCAACGTGGACAAAGCATAATATAGTGTAATTATGATGTATTACGGCATTTGCATAATCAAGAAATCCAGGAATGTGTGAGGGCCGTCTATCACCAAAACAACACAAAATATTCAGTAGAGCCATGTTCTCTATGATGTCCTCTATTGTGCGGCGACCGCGCTACACGGAATGACGTATGTACAAAATGTAACGCTGCTCAGGCCCGGTTGTGGCCGGACCAATGTGAGTGCAGGCCAGCGGGGGACTGGGGTGGAGGGACGATCGTGCTTCGGCACGGTACAGAGCAACTGGGCCAAGTGTGAGAGCGTCCTCAGCATCAGCCACAGTTACACTGGATTTTATTCTTCAGAGTCTTGAGATTTTACTTCCTTTACTTAAGAATCCTTGGATTGAGCACCTGGGTCTGATACCTCGAGACATAATTCCAAAGAAGGACATCTATCTCCGCGAAATTCTTTTACTTGCATGTAAGAAGGCCACCACAAGGGGCTGGTTGAAATGTGACCTCCTAGTCCTGGACAGAGGCTGGACATTGTTGAAGAAAAACATGCCAAGGAAAAACTGACTCATTATCAAGTACCCATGCACAACACTGGTTAAAATGGACTGCATATAGGATAAAAAGTGGTTCATGTGTTCAGCTGGTCTGAAAAGAATACATGAGAGTTTGTTAAGAGAGTGTAGTGACCCCTACACACCCATTCTTATGTATTTTTCTGTTTTGTTGTAGTTTTCTTCAATGTAAAAGCAAATGACAGAAAATAATTACTGACCACTGTCACAGATGAGAGGAGTTCAGTGATGATGGTAGGACGAGTTTGGACGCTGGAGGAAGAAGCAGCAAGGCTCACCAGAGGGGAGAAGGTGACAGAGTTGCAGGCAGAGACGAGAAGGTAGAAAAGCAAATGGGGATCATCGGTCACAGAATCTGAGACGTTCAACTACAGCGGAGGCACAATGATTGGGTGCTGAGTGAGGAGCTTCTATGCTGCAGGGTTAATGAGTGGATTGATTGCAGGTTATGAAGATCGTCCCAATCAGACTGCTGAGA
>NW_028175087.1:0-49488 GCF_965226575.1 Pagrus pagrus
CAGTCAGGCTAGTAAACCTGTTTGAAAGACCTTTTTCAGTGAAATGCAGCTTAGTGCAAAACAGGCTGCTCTCGCTCTGAAACGCTCATTTTTCACATAAGCCACTTTTCAGCCTTAGGCGACTGTACAGTGCTAAAACAGCCTCCAATCGCTCTGAAACGCTCATTTTTGACATAAGCCACTTTTCACCTTTAATGAATGAAATTCCAGGTAAAAACTCCTTTGCCATGAAGAAGATCCAAATTCAACCAGTTCAGGCTAGTAAACCTGTTTGAAAGACCTTTTTTCAGTGAAATGCAGCTTAGTGCAAAAACAGGCTGCTCTCGCTCTGAAACGCTCATTTTTCACATAAGCCACTTTTCAGCGCTAAAACAGCCTCCAATCGCTCTGAAACGCTCATTTTTGACATTAGCCACTTTTCACCTTTAATGAATGAAATTCCAGGTAAAAACTCCTTTGCCATGAAGAAGATCCAAATTCAACCAGTTCAGGCTAGTAAACCTGTTTGAAAGACCTTTTTTCAGTGAAATGCAGCTTAGTGCAAAAACAGGCTGCTCTCGCTCTGAAACGCTCATTTTTCACATAAGCCACTTTTCAGCGCTAAAACAGCCTCCAATCGCTCTGAAACGCTCATTTTTGACATAAGCCACTTTTCACCTTTAATGAATGAAATTCCAGGTAAAATCTCCTTTGCCATGAAGAAGATCCAAATTCAACGAGTTCAGGCTAGTAAACCTGTTTGAAAGACCTTTTTTCAGTGAAATGCAGCTTAGTGCAAAAACAGGCTGCTCTCGCTCTGAAACGCTCATTTTTCACAAAAGCCACTTTTCAGCGCTAAAACAGCCTCCAATCGCTCTGAAACGCTCATTTTTCACATAAGCCACTTTTCAGCCTTAGGCGACTGTACAGTGCTAAAACAGCCTCCTATCGCTCTGAAACGCTCATTTTTGACATAACCCACTTTTCAGCCTTAATGAATTAAATTCCAGGTAAAAACTCCTTTGCCATGAAGAAGATCCAAATTCAACAAGTTCAGGCTAGTAAACCTGTTTGAAAGACCTTTTTTCAGTGAAATGCAGCTTAGTGCAAAAACAGGCTGCTCTCGCTCTGAAACGCTCATTTTTCACATAAGCCACTTTTCAGCCTTAGGCGACTGTACAGTGCTAAAACAGCCTCCAATCGCTCTGAAACGCTCATTTTTGACATAAGCCACTTTTCACCTTTAATGAATGAAATTCCAGGTAAAAACTCCTTTGCCATGAAGAAGATCCAAATTCAACCAGTTCAGGCTAGTAAACCTGTTGAAAGACCTTTTTTCAGTGAAATGCAGCTTAGTGCAAAAACAGGCTGCTCTCGCTCTGAAACGCTCATTTTTCACATAAGCCACTTTTCAGCCTTAGGCGACTGTACAGTGCTAAAACAGCCTCTTATCGCTCTGAAACGCTCATTTTTGACATAACCCACTTTTCAGCCTTAATGAATTAAATTCCAGGTAAAAACTCATTTGCCATGAAGAAGATCCAAATTCAACCAGTTCAGGCTAGTAAACCTGTTTGAAAGACCTTTTTTCAGTGAAATGCAGCTTAGTGCAAAAACAGGCTGCTCTCGCTCTGAAACGCTCATTTTTCACATAAGCCACTTTTCAGCGCTAAAACAGCCTCCAATCGCTCTGAAACGCTCATTTTTGACATTAGCCACTTTTCACCTTTAATGAATGAAATTCCAGGTAAAATCTCCTTTGCCATGAAGAAGATCCAAATTCAACGAGTTCAGGCTAGTAAACCTGTTTGAAAGACCTTTTTTCAGTGAAATGCAGCTTAGTGCAAAAACAGGCTGCTCTCGCTCTGAAACGCTCATTTTTCACAAAAGCCACTTTTCAGCGCTAAAACAGCCTCCAATCGCTCTGAAACGCTCATTTTTCACATAAGCCACTTTTCAGCCTTAGGCGACTGTACAGTGCTAAAACAGCCTCCTATCGCTCTGAAACGCTCATTTTTGACATAACCCACTTTTCAGCCTTAATGAATTAAATTCCAGGTAAAAACTCATTTGCCATGAAGAAGATCCAAATTCAATCAGTTCAGGCTAGTAAACCTGTTTGAAAGACCTTTTTTCAGTGAAATGCAGCTTAGTGCAAAAACAGGCTGCTCTCGCTCTGAAACGCTCATTTTTCACATAAGCCACTTTTCAGCCTTATAGGCGACTGTACAGTGCAAAAACAGGCTGCTCTCGCTCTGAAACGCTCATTTTTCACATAAGCCACTTTTCAGCCTTAGGCGACTGTACAGTGCTAAAACAGCCTCCTATCGCTCTGAAACGCTCATTTTTGACATAACCCACTTTTCAGCCTTAATGAATTAAATTCCAGGTAAAAACTCCTTTGCCATGAAGAAGATCCAAATTCAACAAGTTCAGGCTAGTAAACCTGTTTGAAAGACCTTTTTTCAGTGAAATGCAGCTTAGTGCAAAAACAGGCTGCTCTCGCTCTGAAACGCTCATTTTTCACATAAGCCACTTTTCAGCCTTAGGCGACTGTACAGTGCTAAAACAGCCTCCAATCGCTCTGAAACGCTCATTTTTGACATAAGCCACTTTTCACCTTTAATGAATGAAATTCCAGGTAAAAACTCCTTTGCCATGAAGAAGATCCAAATTCAACCAGTTCAGGCTAGTAAACCTGTTTGAAAGACCTTTTTTCAGTGAAATGCAGCTTAGTGCAAAAACAGGCTGCTCTCGCTCTGAAACGCTCATTTTTCACATAAGCCACTTTTCAGCCTTAGGCGACTGTACAGTGCTAAAACAGCCTCTTATCGCTCTGAAACGCTCATTTTTGACATAACCCACTTTTCAGCCTTAATGAATTAAATTCCAGGTAAAAACTCATTTGCCATGAAGAAGATCCAAATTCAACCAGTTCAGGCTAGTAAACCTGTTTGAAAGACCTTTTTTTCAGTGAAATGCAGCTTAGTGCAAAAACAGGCTGCTCTCGCTCTGAAACGCTCATTTTTCACATAAGCCACTTTTCAGCGCTAAAACAGCCTCCAATCGCTCTGAAACGCTCATTTTTGACATTAGCCACTTTTCACCTTTAATGAATGAAATTCCAGGTAAAAACTCCTTTGCCATGAAGAAGATCCAAATTCAACCAGTTCAGGCTAGTAAACCTGTTTGAAAGACCTTTTTTCAGTGAAATGCAGCTTAGTGCAAAAACAGGCTGCTCTCGCTCTGAAACGCTCATTTTTCACATAAGCCACTTTTCAGCGCTAAAACAGCCTCCAATCGCTCTGAAACGCTCATTTTTGACATAAGCCACTTTTCAGCCTTAGGCGACTGTACAGTGCTAAAACAGCCTCCAATCGCTCTGAAACGCTCATTTTTGACATAAGCCACTTTTCACCTTTAATGAATGAAATTCCAGGTAAAAACTCCTTTGCCATGAAGAAGATCCAAATTCAACCAGTTCAGGCTAGTAAACCTGTTTGAAAGACCTTTTTTCAGTGAAATGCAGCTTAGTGCAAAAACAGGCTGCTCTCGCTCTGAAACGCTCATTTTTCACATAAGCCACTTTTCAGCCTTAGGCGACTGTACAGTGCTAAAACAGCATCCTATCGCTCTGAAACGCTCATTTTTGACATAACCCACTTTTCAGCCTTAATGAATTAAATTCCAGGTAAAAACTCATTTGCCATGAAGAAGATCCAAATTCAACCAGTTCAGGCTTGTAAACCTGTTTGAAAGACCTTTTTTCAATGAAATGCAGCTTAGTGCAAAAACAGGCTGCTCTCGCTCTGAAACGCTCATTTTTCACATAAGCCACTTTTCAGCGCTAAAACAGCCTCCAATCGCTCTGAAACGCTCATTTTTGACATAAGCCACTTTTCACCTTTAATGAATGAAATTCCAGGTAAAATCTCCTTTGCCATGAAGAAGATCCAAATTCAACGAGTTCAGGCTAGTAAACCTGTTTGAAAGACCTTTTTTCAGTGAAATGCAGCTTAGTGCAAAAACAGGCTGCTCTCGCTCTGAAACGCTCATTTTTCACAAAAGCCACTTTTCAGCGCTAAAACAGCCTCCAATCGCTCTGAAACGCTCATTTTTCACATAAGCCACTTTTCAGCCTTAGGCGACTGTACAGTGCAAAAACAGGCTGCTCTCGCTCTGAAACGCTCATTTTTCACATAAGCCACTTTTCAGCCTTAGGCGACTGTACAGTGCTAAAACAGCCTCCAATCGCTCTGAAACGCTCATTTTTGACATAAGCCACTTTTCACCTTTAATGAATGAAATTCCAGGTAAAAACTCCTTTGCCATGAAGAAGATCCAAATTCAACCAGTTCAGGCTAGTAAACCTGTTTGAAAGACCTTTTTTCAGTGAAATGCAGCTTAGTGCAAAAACAGGCTGCTCTCGCTCTGAAACGCTCATTTTTCACATAAGCCACTTTTCAGCGCTAAAACAGCCTCCAATCGCTCTGAAACGCTCATTTTTGACATAAGCCACTTTTCAGCCTTAGGCGACTGTACAGTGCTAAAACAGCCTCCAATGGCTCTGAAACGCTCATTTTTGACATAAGCCACTTTTCACCTTTAATGAATGAAATTCCAGGTAAAAACTCCTTTGCCATGAAGAAGATCCAAATTCAACCAGTTCAGGCTAGTAAACCTGTTTGAAAGACCTTTTTTCAGTGAAATGCAGCTTAGTGCAAAAACAGGCTGCTCTCGCTCTGAAACGCTCATTTTTCACATAAGCCACTTTTCAGCCTTAGGCGACTGTACAGTGCTAAAACAGCCTCCTATCGCTCTGAAACGCTCATTTTTGACATAACCCACTTTTCAGCCTTAATGAATTAAATTCCAGGTAAAAACTCATTTGCCATGAAGAAGATCCAAATTCAATCAGTTCAGGCTAGTAAACCTGTTTGAAAGACCTTTTTTCAGTGAAATGCAGCTTAGTGCAAAAACAGGCTGCTCTCGCTCTGAAACGCTCATTTTTCACATAATACACTTTTCAGCCTTAGGCGACTGTACAGTGCTAAAACAGCCTCCTATCGCTCTGAAACGCTCATTTTTGACATAACCCACTTTTCAGCCTTAATGAATTAAATTCCAGGTAAAAACTCCTTTGCCATGAAGAAGTCCAAATTCAACAAGTTCAGGCTAGTAAACCTGTTTGAAAGACCTTTTTTCAGTGAAATGCAGCTTAGTGCAAAAACAGGCTGCTCTCGCTCTGAAACGCTCATTTTTCACATAAGCCACTTTTCAGCCTTAGGCGACTGTACAGTGCTAAAACAGCCTCCAATCGCTCTGAAACGCTCATTTTTGACATAAGCCACTTTTCACCTTTAATGAATGAAATTCCAGGTAAAAACTCCTTTGCCATGAAGAAGATCCAAATTCAACCAGTTCAGGCTAGTAAACCTGTTTGAAAGACCTTTTTTCAGTGAAATGCAGCTTAGTGCAAAAACAGGCTGCTCTCGCTCTGAAACGCTCATTTTTCACATAAGCCACTTTTCAGCCTTAGGCGACTGTACAGTGCTAAAACAGCCTCCTATCGCTCTGAAACGCTCATTTTTGACATAACCCACTTTTCAGCCTTAATGAATTAAATTCCAGGTAAAAACTCATTTGCCATGAAGAAGATCCAAATTCAACCAGTTCAGGCTAGTAAACCTGTTTGAAAGACCTTTTTTCAGTGAAATGCAGCTTAGTGCAAAAACAGGCTGCTCTCGCTCTGAAACGCTCATTTTTCACATAAGCCACTTTTCAGCGCTAAAACAGCCTCCAATCGCTCTGAAACGCTCATTTTTGACATTAGCCACTTTTCACCTTTAATGAATGAAATTCCAGGTAAAAACTCCTTTGCCATGAAGAAGATCCAAATTCAACCAGTTCAGGCTAGTAAACCTGTTTGAAAGACCTTTTTTCAGTGAAATGCAGCTTAGTGCAAAAACAGGCTGCTCTCGCTCTGAAACGCTCATTTTTCACATAAGCCACTTTTCAGCGCTAAAACAGCCTCCAATCGCTCTGAAACGCTCATTTTTGACATAAGCCACTTTTCAGCCTTAGGCGACTGTACAGTGCTAAAACAGCCTCTTATCGCTCTGAAACGCTCATTTTTGACATAACCCACTTTTCAGCCTTAATGAATTAAATTCCAGGTAAAAACTCCTTTGCCATGAAGAAGATCCAAATTCAACAAGTTCAGGCTAGTAAACCTGTTTGAAAGACCTTTTTTCAGTGAAATGCAGCTTAGTGCAAAAACAGGCTGCTCTCGCTCTGAAACGCTCATTTTTCACATAAGCCACTTTTCAGCCTTAGGCGACTGTACAGTGCTAAAACAGCCTCCAATCGCTCTGAAACGCTCATTTTTGACATAAGCCACTTTTCACCTTTAATGAATGAAATTCCAGGTAAAAACTCCTTTGCCATGAAGAAGATCCAAATTCAACCAGTTCAGGCTAGTAAACCTGTTTGAAAGACCTTTTTTCAGTGAAATGCAGCTTAGTGCAAAAACAGGCTGCTCTCGCTCTGAAACGCTCATTTTTCACATAAGCCACTTTTCAGCCTTAGGCGACTGTACAGTGCTAAAACAGCCTCCTATCGCTCTGAAACGCTCATTTTTGACATAACCCACTTTTCAGCCTTAATGAATTAAATTCCAGGTAAAAACTCATTTGCCATGAAGAAGATCCAAATTCAACCAGTTCAGGCTAGTAAACCTGTTTGAAAGACCTTTTTTCAGTGAAATGCAGCTTAGTGCAAAAACAGGCTGCTCTCGCTCTGAAACGCTCATTTTTCACATAAGCCACTTTTCAGCGCTAAAACAGCCTCCAATCGCTCTGAAACGCTCATTTTTGACATTAGCCACTTTTCACCTTTAATGAATGAAATTCCAGGTAAAAACTCCTTTGCCATGAAGAAGATCCAAATTCAACCAGTTCAGGCTAGTAAACCTGTTTGAAAGACCTTTTTTCAGTGAAATGCAGCTTAGTGCAAAAACAGGCTGCTCTCGCTCTGAAACGCTCATTTTTCACATAAGCCACTTTTCAGCGCTAAAACAGCCTCCAATCGCTCTGAAACGCTCATTTTTGACATAAGCCACTTTTCAGCCTTAGGCGACTGTACAGTGCTAAAACAGCCTCTTATCGCTCTGAAACGCTCATTTTTGACATAACCCACTTTTCAGCCTTAATGAATTAAATTCCAGGTAAAAACTCCTTTGCCATGAAGAAGATCCAAATTCAACCAGTTCAGGCTAGTAAACCTGTTTGAAAGACCTTTTTTCAGTGAAATGCAGCTTAGTGCAAAAACAGGCTGCTCTCGCTCTGAAACGCTCATTTTTCACATAAGCCACTTTTCAGCGCTAAAACAGCCTCCAATCGCTCTGAAACGCTCATTTTTGACATAAGCCACTTTTCAGCCTTAGGCGACTGTACAGTGCTAAAACAGCCTCCAATCGCTCTGAAACGCTCATTTTTGACATAAGCCACTTTTCACCTTTAATGAATGAAATTCCAGGTAAAAAACTCCTTTGCCATGAAGAAGATCCAAATTCAACCAGTTCAGGCTAGTAAACCTGTTTGAAAGACCTTTTTTCAGTGAAATGCAGCTTAGTGCAAAAACAGGCTGCTCTCGCTCTGAAACGCTCATTTTTCACATAAGCCACTTTTCAGCCTTAGGCGACTGTACAGTGCTAAAACAGCCTCCTATCGCTCTGAAACGCTCATTTTTGACATAACCCACTTTTCAGCCTTAATGAATTAAATTCCAGGTAAAAACTCCTTTGCCATGAAGAAGATCCAAATTCAACAAGTTCAGGCTAGTAAACCTGTTTGAAAGACCTTTTTTCAGTGAAATGCAGCTTAGTGCAAAAACAGGCTGCTCTCGCTCTGAAACGCTCATTTTTCACATAAGCCACTTTTCAGCCTTAGGCGACTGTACAGTGCTAAAACAGCCTCCAATCGCTCTGAAACGCTCATTTTTGACATAAGCCACTTTTCACCTTTAATGAATGAAATTCCAGGTAAAAACTCCTTTGCCATGAAGAAGATCCAAATTCAACCAGTTCAGGCTAGTAAACCTGTTTGAAAGACCTTTTTTCAGTGAAATGCAGCTTAGTGCAAAAACAGGCTGCTCTCGCTCTGAAACGCTCATTTTTCACATAAGCCACTTTTCAGCCTTAGGCGACTGTACAGTGCTAAAACAGCCTCCTATCGCTCTGAAACGCTCATTTTTGACATAACCCACTTTTCAGCCTTAATGAATTAAATTCCAGGTAAAAACTCATTTGCCATGAAGAAGATCCAAATTCAACCAGTTCAGGCTAGTAAACCTGTTTGAAAGACCTTTTTTCAGTGAAATGCAGCTTAGTGCAAAAACAGGCTGCTCTCGCTCTGAAACGCTCATTTTTCACATAAGCCACTTTTCAGCGCTAAAACAGCCTCCAATCGCTCTGAAACGCTCATTTTTGACATTAGCCACTTTTCACCTTTAATGAATGAAATTCCAGGTAAAAACTCCTTTGCCATGAAGAAGATCCAAATTCAACCAGTTCAGGCTAGTAAACCTGTTTGAAAGACCTTTTTTCAGTGAAATGCAGCTTAGTGCAAAAACAGGCTGCTCTCGCTCTGAAACGCTCATTTTTCACATAAGCCACTTTTCAGCGCTAAAACAGCCTCCAATCGCTCTGAAACGCTCATTTTTGACATAAGCCACTTTTCAGCCTTAGGCGACTGTACAGTGCTAAAACAGCCTCTTATCGCTCTGAAACGCTCATTTTTGACATAACCCACTTTTCAGCCTTAATGAATTAAATTCCAGGTAAAAACTCCTTTGCCATGAAGAAGATCCAAATTCAACAAGTTCAGGCTAGTAAACCTGTTTGAAAGACCTTTTTTCAGTGAAATGCAGCTTAGTGCAAAAACAGGCTGCTCTCGCTCTGAAACGCTCATTTTTCACATAAGCCACTTTTCAGCCTTAGGCGACTGTACAGTGCTAAAACAGCCTCCAATCGCTCTGAAACGCTCATTTTTGACATAAGCCACTTTTCACCTTTAATGAATGAAATTCCAGGTAAAAACTCCTTTGCCATGAAGAAGATCCAAATTCAACCAGTTCAGGCTAGTAAACCTGTTTGAAAGACCTTTTTTCAGTGAAATGCAGCTTAGTGCAAAAACAGGCTGCTCTCGCTCTGAAACGCTCATTTTTCACATAAGCCACTTTTCAGCCTTAGGCGACTGTACAGTGCTAAAACAGCCTCCTATCGCTCTGAAACGCTCATTTTTGACATAACCCACTTTTCAGCCTTAATGAATTAAATTCCAGGTAAAAACTCATTTGCCATGAAGAAGATCCAAATTCAACCAGTTCAGGCTAGTAAACCTGTTTGAAAGACCTTTTTTCAGTGAAATGCAGCTTAGTGCAAAAACAGGCTGCTCTCGCTCTGAAACGCTCATTTTTCACATAAGCCACTTTTCAGCGCTAAAACAGCCTCCAATCGCTCTGAAACGCTCATTTTTGACATTAGCCACTTTTCACCTTTAATGAATGAAATTCCAGGTAAAAACTCCTTTGCCATGAAGAAGATCCAAATTCAACCAGTTCAGGCTAGTAAACCTGTTTGAAAGACCTTTTTTCAGTGAAATGCAGCTTAGTGCAAAAACAGGCTGCTCTCGCTCTGAAACGCTCATTTTTCACATAAGCCACTTTTCAGCGCTAAAACAGCCTCCAATCGCTCTGAAACGCTCATTTTTGACATAAGCCACTTTTCAGCCTTAGGCGACTGTACAGTGCTAAAACAGCCTCTTATCGCTCTGAAACGCTCATTTTTGACATAACCCACTTTTCAGCCTTAATGAATTAAATTCCAGGTAAAAACTCCTTTGCCATGAAGAAGATCCAAATTCAACCAGTTCAGGCTAGTAAACCTGTTTGAAAGACCTTTTTTCAGTGAAATGCAGCTTAGTGCAAAAACAGGCTGCTCTCGCTCTGAAACGCTCATTTTTCACATAAGCCACTTTTCAGCGCTAAAACAGCCTCCAATCGCTCTGAAACGCTCATTTTTGACATAAGCCACTTTTCAGCCTTAGGCGACTGTACAGTGCTAAAACAGCCTCCAATCGCTCTGAAACGCTCATTTTTGACATAAGCCACTTTTCACCTTTAATGAATGAAATTCCAGGTAAAAACTCCTTTGCCATGAAGAAGATCCAAATTCAACCAGTTCAGGCTAGTAAACCTGTTTGAAAGACCTTTTTTCAGTGAAATGCAGCTTAGTGCAAAAACAGGCTGCTCTCGCTCTGAAACGCTCATTTTTCACATAAGCCACTTTTCAGCCTTAGGCGACTGTACAGTGCTAAAACAGCCTCCTATCGCTCTGAAACGCTCATTTTTGACATAACCCACTTTTCAGCCTTAATGAATTAAATTCCAGGTAAAAACTCCTTTGCCATGAAGAAGATCCAAATTCAACAAGTTCAGGCTAGTAAACCTGTTTGAAAGACCTTTTTTCAGTGAAATGCAGCTTAGTGCAAAAACAGGCTGCTCTCGCTCTGAAACGCTCATTTTTCACATAAGCCACTTTTCAGCGCTAAAACAGCCTCCAATCGCTCTGAAACGCTCATTTTTGACATAAGCCACTTTTCACCTTTAATGAATGAAATTCCAGGTAAAAACTCCTTTGCCATGAAGAAGATCCAAATTCAACCAGTTCAGGCTAGTAAACCTGTTTGAAAGACCTTTTTTCAGTGAAATGCAGCTTAGTGCAAAAACAGGCTGCTCTCGCTCTGAAACGCTCATTTTTCACATAAGCCACTTTTCAGCGCTAAAACAGCCTCCAATCGCTCTGAAACGCTCATTTTTGACATAAGCCACTTTTCAGCCTTAGGCGACTGTACAGTGCTAAAACAGCCTCCAATCGCTCTGAAACGCTCATTTTTGACATAAGCCACTTTTCACCTTTAATGAATGAAATTCCAGGTAAAAACTCCTTTGCCATGAAGAAGATCCAAATTCAACCAGTTCAGGCTAGTAAACCTGTTTGAAAGACCTTTTTTCAGTGAAATGCAGCTTAGTGCAAAAACAGGCTGCTCTCGCTCTGAAACGCTCATTTTTCACATAAGCCACTTTTCAGCCTTAGGCGACTGTACAGTGCTAAAACAGCCTCCAATCGCTCTGAAACGCTCATTTTTGACATAAGCCACTTTTCACCTTTAATGAATGAAATTCCAGGTAAAAACTCCTTTGCCATGAAGAAGATCCAAATTCAACCAGTTCAGGCTAGTAAACCTGTTTGAAAGACCTTTTTTCAGTGAAATGCAGCTTAGTGCAAAAACAGGCTGCTCTCGCTCTGAAACGCTCATTTTTCACAAAAGCCACTTTTCAGCGCTAAAACAGCCTCCAATCGCTCTGAAACGCTCATTTTTCACATAAGCCACTTTTCAGCCTTAGGCGACTGTACAGTGCAAAAACAGGCTGCTCTCGCTCTGAAACGCTCATTTTTCACATAAGCCACTTTTCAGCCTTAGGCGACTGTACAGTGCTAAAACAGCCTCCAATCGCTCTGAAACGCTCATTTTTGACATAAGCCACTTTTCACCTTTAATGAATGAAATTCCAGGTAAAAACTCCTTTGCCATGAAGAAGATCCAAATTCAACCAGTTCAGGCTAGTAAACCTGTTTGAAAGACCTTTTTTCAGTGAAATGCAGCTTAGTGCAAAAACAGGCTGCTCTCGCTCTGAAACGCTCATTTTTCACATAAGCCACTTTTCAGCGCTAAAACAGCCTCCAATCGCTCTGAAACGCTCATTTTTGACATAAGCCACTTTTCAGCCTTAGGCGACTGTACAGTGCTAAAACAGCCTCCAATCGCTCTGAAACGCTCATTTTTGACATAAGCCACTTTTCACCTTTAATGAATGAAATTCCAGGTAAAAACTCCTTTGCCATGAAGAAGATCCAAATTCAACCAGTTCAGGCTAGTAAACCTGTTTGAAAGACCTTTTTTCAGTGAAATGCAGCTTAGTGCAAAAACAGGCTGCTCTCGCTCTGAAACGCTCATTTTTCACATAAGCCACTTTTCAGCGCTAAAACAGCCTCCAATCGCTCTGAAACGCTCATTTTTGACATAAGCCACTTTTCAGCCTTAGGCGACTGTACAGTGCTAAAACAGCCTCCAATCGCTCTGAAACGCTCATTTTTGACATAAGCCACTTTTCACCTTTAATGAATGAAATTCCAGGTAAAAACTCCTTTGCCATGAAGAAGATCCAAATTCAACCAGTTCAGGCTAGTAAACCTGTTTGAAAGACCTTTTTTCAGTGAAATGCAGCTTAGTGCAAAAACAGGCTGCTCTCGCTCTGAAACGCTCATTTTTCACATAAGCCACTTTTCAGCCTTAGGCGACTGTACAGTGCTAAAACAGCCTCCTATCGCTCTGAAACGCTCATTTTTGACATAACCCACTTTTCAGCCTTAATGAATTAAATTCCAGGTAAAAACTCCTTTGCCATGAAGAAGATCCAAATTCAACCAGTTCAGGCTAGTAAACCTGTTTGAAAGACCTTTTTTCAGTGAAATGCAGCTTAGTGCAAAAACAGGCTGCTCTCGCTCTGAAACGCTCATTTTTCACATAAGCCACTTTTCAGCGCTAAAACAGCCTCCAATCGCTCTGAAACGCTCATTTTTGACATTAGCCACTTTTCACCTTTAATGAATGAAATTCCAGGTAAAAACTCCTTTGCCATGAAGAAGATCCAAATTCAACCAGTTCAGGCTAGTAAACCTGTTTGAAAGACCTTTTTTCAGTGAAATGCAGCTTAGTGCAAAAACAGGCTGCTCTCGCTCTGAAACGCTCATTTTTCACATAAGCCACTTTTCAGCGCTAAAACAGCCTCCAATCGCTCTGAAACGCTCATTTTTGACATAAGCCACTTTTCACCTTTAATGAATGAAATTCCAGGTAAAATCTCCTTTGCCATGAAGAAGATCCAAATTCAACGAGTTCAGGCTAGTAAACCTGTTTGAAAGACCTTTTTTCAGTGAAATGCAGCTTAGTGCAAAAACAGGCTGCTCTCGCTCTGAAACGCTCATTTTTCACAAAAGCCACTTTTCAGCGCTAAAACAGCCTCCAATCGCTCTGAAACGCTCATTTTTCACATAAGCCACTTTTCAGCCTTAGGCGACTGTACAGTGCTAAAACAGCCTCCTATCGCTCTGAAACGCTCATTTTTGACATAACCCACTTTTCAGCCTTAATGAATTAAATTCCAGGTAAAAACTCCTTTGCCATGAAGAAGATCCAAATTCAACAAGTTCAGGCTAGTAAACCTGTTTGAAAGACCTTTTTTCAGTGAAATGCAGCTTAGTGCAAAAACAGGCTGCTCTCGCTCTGAAACGCTCATTTTTCACATAAGCCACTTTTCAGCCTTAGGCGACTGTACAGTGCTAAAACAGCCTCCTATCGCTCTGAAACGCTCATTTTTGACATAACCCACTTTTCAGCCTTAATGAATTAAATTCCAGGTAAAAACTCATTTGCCATGAAGAAGATCCAAATTCAATCAGTTCAGGCTAGTAAACCTGTTTGAAAGACCTTTTTTCAGTGAAATGCAGCTTAGTGCAAAAACAGGCTGCTCTCGCTCTGAAACGCTCATTTTTCACATAAGCCACTTTTCAGCCTTAGGCGACTGTACAGTGCTAAAACAGCCTCCAATCGCTCTGAAACGCTCATTTTTGACATAAGCCACTTTTCACCTTTAATGAATGAAATTCCAGGTAAAAACTCCTTTGCCATGAAGAAGATCCAAATTCAACCAGTTCAGGCTAGTAAACCTGTTTGAAAGACCTTTTTTCAGTGAAATGCAGCTTAGTGCAAAAACAGGCTGCTCTCGCTCTGAAACGCTCATTTTTCACATAAGCCACTTTTCAGCCTTAGGCGACTGTACAGTGCTAAAACAGCCTCCAATCGCTCTGAAACGCTCATTTTTGACATAAGCCACTTTTCACCTTTAATGAATGAAATTCCAGGTAAAAACTCCTTTGCCATGAAGAAGATCCAAATTCAACCAGTTCAGGCTAGTAAACCTGTTTGAAAGACCTTTTTTCAGTGAAATGCAGCTTAGTGCAAAAACAGGCTGCTCTCGCTCTGAAACGCTCATTTTTCACATAAGCCACTTTTCAGCCTTAGGCGACTGTACAGTGCTAAAACAGCCTCTTATCGCTCTGAAACGCTCATTTTTGACATAAGCCACTTTTCACCTTTAATGAATGAAATTCCAGGTAAAAACTCCTTTGCCATGAAGAAGATCCAAATTCAACCAGTTCAGGCTAGTAAACCTGTTTGAAAGACCTTTTTTCAGTGAAATGCAGCTTAGTGCAAAAACAGGCTGCTCTCGCTCTGAAACGCTCATTTTTCACATAAGCCACTTTTCAGCGCTAAAACAGCCTCCAATCGCTCTGAAACGCTCATTTTTGACATAAGCCACTTTTCAGCCTTAGGCTCCAATCGCTCTGAAACGCTCATTTTTGACATAAGCCACTTTTCACCTTTAATGAATGAAATTCCAGGTAAAAACTCCTTTGCCATGAAGAAGATCCAAATTCAACCAGTTCAGGCTAGTAAACCTGTTTGAAAGACCTTTTTTCAGTGAAATGCAGCTTAGTGCAAAAACAGGCTGCTCTCGCTCTGAAACGCTCATTTTTCACATAAGCCACTTTTCAGCCTTAGGCGACTGTACAGTGCTAAAACAGCCTCCTATCGCTCTGAAACGCTCATTTTTGACATAACCCACTTTTCAGCCTTAATGAATTAAATTCCAGGTAAAAACTCCTTTGCCATGAAGAAGATCCAAATTCAACAAGTTCAGGCTAGTAAACCTGTTTGAAAGACCTTTTTTCAGTGAAATGCAGCTTAGTGCAAAAACAGGCTGCTCTCGCTCTGAAACGCTCATTTTTCACATAAGCCACTTTTCAGCGCTAAAACAGCCTCCAATCGCTCTGAAACGCTCATTTTTGACATAAGCCACTTTTCAGCCTTAGGCGACTGTACAGTGCTAAAACAGCCTCCAATCGCTCTGAAACGCTCATTTTTGACATAAGCCACTTTTCACCTTTAATGAATGAAATTCCAGGTAAAATCTCCTTTGCCATGAAGAAGATCCAAATTCAACCAGTTCAGGCTTGTAAACCTGTTTGAAAGACCTTTTTTCAATGAAATGCAGCTTAGTGCAAAAACAGGCTGCTCTCGCTCTGAAACGCTCATTTTTCACATAAGCCACTTTTCAGCGCTAAAACAGCCTCCAATCGCTCTGAAACGCTCATTTTTGACATAAGCCACTTTTCACCTTTAATGAATGAAATTCCAGGTAAAATCTCCTTTGCCATGAAGAAGATCCAAATTCAACGAGTTCAGGCTAGTAAACCTGTTTGAAAGACCTTTTTTCAGTGAAATGCAGCTTAGTGCAAAAACAGGCTGCTCTCGCTCTGAAACGCTCATTTTTCACATAAGCCACTTTTCAGCGCTAAAACAGCCTCCAATCGCTCTGAAACGCTCATTTTTGACATAAGCCACTTTTCAGCCTTAGGCGACTGTACAGTGCTAAAACAGCCTCCAATCGCTCTGAAACGCTCATTTTTGACATAAGCCACTTTTCACCTTTAATGAATGAAATTCCAGGTAAAAACTCCTTTGCCATGAAGAAGATCCAAATTCAACCAGTTCAGGCTAGTAAACCTGTTTGAAAGACCTTTTTTCAGTGAAATGCAGCTTAGTGCAAAAACAGGCTGCTCTCGCTCTGAAACGCTCATTTTTCACATAAGCCACTTTTCAGCCTTAGGCGACTGTACAGTGCTAAAACAGCCTCCTATCGCTCTGAAACGCTCATTTTTGACATAACCCACTTTTCAGCCTTAATGAATTAAATTCCAGGTAAAAACTCATTTGCCATGAAGAAGATCCAAATTCAATCAGTTCAGGCTAGTAAACCTGTTTGAAAGACCTTTTTTCAGTGAAATGCAGCTTAGTGCAAAAACAGGCTGCTCTCGCTCTGAAACGCTCATTTTTCACATAAGCCACTTTTCAGCCTTAGGCGACTGTACAGTGCTAAAACAGCCTCCAATCGCTCTGAAACGCTCATTTTTGACATAAGCCACTTTTCACCTTTAATGAATGAAATTCCAGGTAAAAACTCCTTTGCCATGAAGAAGATCCAAATTCAACCAGTTCAGGCTAGTAAACCTGTTTGAAAGACCTTTTTTCAGTGAAATGCAGCTTAGTGCAAAAACAGGCTGCTCTCGCTCTGAAACGCTCATTTTTCACATAAGCCACTTTTCAGCGCTAAAACAGCCTCCAATCGCTCTGAAACGCTCATTTTTGACATTAGCCACTTTTCACCTTTAATGAATGAAATTCCAGGTAAAAACTCCTTTGCCATGAAGAAGATCCAAATTCAACCAGTTCAGGCTAGTAAACCTGTTTGAAAGACCTTTTTTCAGTGAAATGCAGCTTAGTGCAAAAACAGGCTGCTCTCGCTCTGAAACGCTCATTTTTCACATAAGCCACTTTTCAGCGCTAAAACAGCCTCCAATCGCTCTGAAACGCTCATTTTTGACATAAGCCACTTTTCACCTTTAATGAATGAAATTCCAGGTAAAATCTCCTTTGCCATGAAGAAGATCCAAATTCAACGAGTTCAGGCTAGTAAACCTGTTTGAAAGACCTTTTTTCAGTGAAATGCAGCTTAGTGCAAAAACAGGCTGCTCTCGCTCTGAAACGCTCATTTTTCACAAAAGCCACTTTTCAGCGCTAAAACAGCCTCCAATCGCTCTGAAACGCTCATTTTTGACATAAGCCACTTTTCAGCCTTAGGCGACTGTACAGTGCTAAAACAGCCTCCAATCGCTCTGAAACGCTCATTTTTGACATAAGCCACTTTTCACCTTTAATGAATGAAATTCCAGGTAAAATCTCCTTTGCCATGAAGAAGATCCAAATTCAACCAGTTCAGGCTTGTAAACCTGTTTGAAAGACCTTTTTTCAATGAAATGCAGCTTAGTGCAAAAACAGGCTGCTCTCGCTCTGAAACGCTCATTTTTCACATAAGCCACTTTTCAGCGCTAAAACAGCCTCCAATCGCTCTGAAACGCTCATTTTTGACATAAGCCACTTTTCACCTTTAATGAATGAAATTCCAGGTAAAATCTCCTTTGCCATGAAGAAGATCCAAATTCAACGAGTTCAGGCTAGTAAACCTGTTTGAAAGACCTTTTTTCAGTGAAATGCAGCTTAGTGCAAAAACAGGCTGCTCTCGCTCTGAAACGCTCATTTTTCACAAAAGCCACTTTTCAGCGCTAAAACAGCCTCCAATCGCTCTGAAACGCTCATTTTTCACATAAGCCACTTTTCAGCCTTAGGCGACTGTACAGTGCTAAAACAGCCTCCTATCGCTCTGAAACGCTCATTTTTGACATAACCCACTTTTCAGCCTTAATGAATTAAATTCCAGGTAAAAACTCCTTTGCCATGAAGAAGATCCAAATTCAACCAGTTCAGGCTAGTAAACCTGTTTGAAAGACCTTTTTTCAGTGAAATGCAGCTTAGTGCAAAAACAGGCTGCTCTCGCTCTGAAACGCTCATTTTTCACATAAGCCACTTTTCAGCCTTAGGCGACTGTACAGTGCTAAAACAGCCTCCTATCGCTCTGAAACGCTCATTTTTGACATAACCCACTTTTCAGCCTTAATGAATTAAATTCCAGGTAAAAACTCATTTGCCATGAAGAAGATCCAAATTCAATCAGTTCAGGCTAGTAAACCTGTTTGAAAGACCTTTTTTCAGTGAAATGCAGCTTAGTGCAAAAACAGGCTGCTCTCGCTCTGAAACGCTCATTTTTCACATAAGCCACTTTTCACCTTTAATGAATGAAATTCCAGGTAAAAACTCCTTTGCCATGAAGAAGATCCAAATTCAACCAGTTCAGGCTAGTAAACCTGTTTGAAAGACCTTTTTTCAGTGAAATGCAGCTTAGTGCAAAAACAGGCTGCTCTCGCTCTGAAACGCTCATTTTTCACATAAGCCACTTTTCAGCGCTAAAACAGCCTCCAATCGCTCTGAAACGCTCATTTTTGACATTAGCCACTTTTCACCTTTAATGAATGAAATTCCAGGTAAAAACTCCTTTGCCATGAAGAAGATCCAAATTCAACCAGTTCAGGCTAGTAAACCTGTTTGAAAGACCTTTTTTCAGTGAAATGCAGCTTAGTGCAAAAACAGGCTGCTCTCGCTCTGAAACGCTCATTTTTCACATAAGCCACTTTTCAGCGCTAAAACAGCCTCCAATCGCTCTGAAACGCTCATTTTTGACATAAGCCACTTTTCAGCCTTAGGCGACTGTACAGTGCTAAAACAGCCTCCAATCGCTCTGAAACGCTCATTTTTGACATAAGCCACTTTTCACCTTTAATGAATGAAATTCCAGGTAAAAACTCCTTTGCCATGAAGAAGATCCAAATTCAACCAGTTCAGGCTAGTAAACCTGTTTGAAAGACCTTTTTTCAGTGAAATGCAGCTTAGTGCAAAAACAGGCTGCTCTCGCTCTGAAACGCTCATTTTTCACATAAGCCACTTTTCAGCCTTAGGCGACTGTACAGTGCTAAAACAGCCTCCTATCGCTCTGAAACGCTCATTTTTGACATAACCCACTTTTCAGCCTTAATGAATTAAATTCCAGGTAAAAACTCATTTGCCATGAAGAAGATCCAAATTCAATCAGTTCAGGCTAGTAAACCTGTTTGAAAGACCTTTTTTCAGTGAAATGCAGCTTAGTGCAAAAACAGGCTGCTCTCGCTCTGAAACGCTCATTTTTCACATAAGCCACTTTTCAGCCTTAGGCGACTGTACAGTGCTAAAACAGCCTCCAATCGCTCTGAAACGCTCATTTTTGACATAAGCCACTTTTCACCTTTAATGAATGAAATTCCAGGTAAAAACTCCTTTGCCATGAAGAAGATCCAAATTCAACCAGTTCAGGCTAGTAAACCTGTTTGAAAGACCTTTTTTCAGTGAAATGCAGCTTAGTGCAAAAACAGGCTGCTCTCGCTCTGAAACGCTCATTTTTCACATAAGCCACTTTTCAGCGCTAAAACAGCCTCCAATCGCTCTGAAACGCTCATTTTTGACATTAGCCACTTTTCACCTTTAATGAATGAAATTCCAGGTAAAAACTCCTTTGCCATGAAGAAGATCCAAATTCAACCAGTTCAGGCTAGTAAACCTGTTTGAAAGACCTTTTTTCAGTGAAATGCAGCTTAGTGCAAAAACAGGCTGCTCTCGCTCTGAAACGCTCATTTTTCACATAAGCCACTTTTCAGCGCTAAAACAGCCTCCAATCGCTCTGAAACGCTCATTTTTGACATAAGCCACTTTTCACCTTTAATGAATGAAATTCCAGGTAAAATCTCCTTTGCCATGAAGAAGATCCAAATTCAACGAGTTCAGGCTAGTAAACCTGTTTGAAAGACCTTTTTTCAGTGAAATGCAGCTTAGTGCAAAAACAGGCTGCTCTCGCTCTGAAACGCTCATTTTTCACAAAAGCCACTTTTCAGCGCTAAAACAGCCTCCAATCGCTCTGAAACGCTCATTTTTGACATAAGCCACTTTTCAGCCTTAGGCGACTGTACAGTGCTAAAACAGCCTCCAATCGCTCTGAAACGCTCATTTTTGACATAAGCCACTTTTCACCTTTAATGAATGAAATTCCAGGTAAAATCTCCTTTGCCATGAAGAAGATCCAAATTCAACCAGTTCAGGCTTGTAAACCTGTTTGAAAGACCTTTTTTCAATGAAATGCAGCTTAGTGCAAAAACAGGCTGCTCTCGCTCTGAAACGCTCATTTTTCACATAAGCCACTTTTCAGCGCTAAAACAGCCTCCAATCGCTCTGAAACGCTCATTTTTGACATAAGCCACTTTTCACCTTTAATGAATGAAATTCCAGGTAAAATCTCCTTTGCCATGAAGAAGATCCAAATTCAACGAGTTCAGGCTAGTAAACCTGTTTGAAAGACCTTTTTTCAGTGAAATGCAGCTTAGTGCAAAAACAGGCTGCTCTCGCTCTGAAACGCTCATTTTTCACATAAGCCACTTTTCAGCGCTAAAACAGCCTCCAATCGCTCTGAAACGCTCATTTTTGACATAAGCCACTTTTCACCTGTAATGAATGAAATTCCAGGTAAAATCTCCTTTGCCATGAAGAAGATCCAAATTCAACGAGTTCAGGCTAGTAAACCTGTTTGAAAGACCTTTTTTCAGTGAAATGCAGCTTAGTGCAAAAACAGGCTGCTCTCGCTCTGAAACGCTCATTTTTCACAAAAGCCACTTTTCAGCGCTAAAACAGCCTCCAATCGCTCTGAAACGCTCATTTTTCACATAAGCCACTTTTCAGCCTTAGGCGACTGTACAGTGCTAAAACAGCCTCCTATCGCTCTGAAACGCTCATTTTTGACATAACCCACTTTTCAGCCTTAATGAATTAAATTCCAGGTAAAAACTCCTTTGCCATGAAGAAGATCCAAATTCAACAAGTTCAGGCTAGTAAACCTGTTTGAAAGACCTTTTTTCAGTGAAATGCAGCTTAGTGCAAAAACAGGCTGCTCTCGCTCTGAAACGCTCATTTTTCACATAAGCCACTTTTCAGCCTTAGGCGACTGTACAGTGCTAAAACAGCCTCCTATCGCTCTGAAACGCTCATTTTTGACATAACCCACTTTTCAGCCTTAATGAATTAAATTCCAGGTAAAAACTCATTTGCCATGAAGAAGATCCAAATTCAATCAGTTCAGGCTAGTAAACCTGTTTGAAAGACCTTTTTTCAGTGAAATGCAGCTTAGTGCAAAAACAGGCTGCTCTCGCTCTGAAACGCTCATTTTTCACATAAGCCACTTTTCAGCCTTAGGCGACTGTACAGTGCTAAAACAGCCTCCAATCGCTCTGAAACGCTCATTTTTGACATAAGCCACTTTTCACCTTTAATGAATGAAATTCCAGGTAAAAACTCCTTTGCCATGAAGAAGATCCAAATTCAACCAGTTCAGGCTAGTAAACCTGTTTGAAAGACCTTTTTTCAGTGAAATGCAGCTTAGTGCAAAAACAGGCTGCTCTCGCTCTGAAACGCTCATTTTTCACATAAGCCACTTTTCAGCCTTAGGCGACTGTACAGTGCTAAAACAGCCTCCAATCGCTCTGAAACGCTCATTTTTGACATAAGCCACTTTTCACCTTTAATGAATGAAATTCCAGGTAAAAACTCCTTTGCCATGAAGAAGATCCAAATTCAACCAGTTCAGGCTAGTAAACCTGTTTGAAAGACCTTTTTTCAGTGAAATGCAGCTTAGTGCAAAAACAGGCTGCTCTCGCTCTGAAACGCTCATTTTTCACATAAGCCACTTTTCAGCCTTAGGCGACTGTACAGTGCTAAAACAGCCTCTTATCGCTCTGAAACGCTCATTTTTGACATAAGCCACTTTTCACCTTTAATGAATGAAATTCCAGGTAAAAACTCCTTTGCCATGAAGAAGATCCAAATTCAACCAGTTCAGGCTAGTAAACCTGTTTGAAAGACCTTTTTTCAGTGAAATGCAGCTTAGTGCAAAAACAGGCTGCTCTCGCTCTGAAACGCTCATTTTTCACATAAGCCACTTTTCAGCGCTAAAACAGCCTCCAATCGCTCTGAAACGCTCATTTTTGACATAAGCCACTTTTCAGCCTTAGGCTCCAATCGCTCTGAAACGCTCATTTTTGACATAAGCCACTTTTCACCTTTAATGAATGAAATTCCAGGTAAAAACTCCTTTGCCATGAAGAAGATCCAAATTCAACCAGTTCAGGCTAGTAAACCTGTTTGAAAGACCTTTTTTCAGTGAAATGCAGCTTAGTGCAAAAACAGGCTGCTCTCGCTCTGAAACGCTCATTTTTCACATAAGCCACTTTTCAGCCTTAGGCGACTGTACAGTGCTAAAACAGCCTCCTATCGCTCTGAAACGCTCATTTTTGACATAACCCACTTTTCAGCCTTAATGAATTAAATTCCAGGTAAAAACTCCTTTGCCATGAAGAAGATCCAAATTCAACAAGTTCAGGCTAGTAAACCTGTTTGAAAGACCTTTTTTCAGTGAAATGCAGCTTAGTGCAAAAACAGGCTGCTCTCGCTCTGAAACGCTCATTTTTCACATAAGCCACTTTTCAGCGCTAAAACAGCCTCCAATCGCTCTGAAACGCTCATTTTTGACATAAGCCACTTTTCAGCCTTAGGCGACTGTACAGTGCTAAAACAGCCTCCAATCGCTCTGAAACGCTCATTTTTGACATAAGCCACTTTTCACCTTTAATGAATGAAATTCCAGGTAAAATCTCCTTTGCCATGAAGAAGATCCAAATTCAACCAGTTCAGGCTTGTAAACCTGTTTGAAAGACCTTTTTTCAATGAAATGCAGCTTAGTGCAAAAACAGGCTGCTCTCGCTCTGAAACGCTCATTTTTCACATAAGCCACTTTTCAGCGCTAAAACAGCCTCCAATCGCTCTGAAACGCTCATTTTTGACATAAGCCACTTTTCACCTTTAATGAATGAAATTCCAGGTAAAATCTCCTTTGCCATGAAGAAGATCCAAATTCAACGAGTTCAGGCTAGTAAACCTGTTTGAAAGACCTTTTTTCAGTGAAATGCAGCTTAGTGCAAAAACAGGCTGCTCTCGCTCTGAAACGCTCATTTTTCACAAAAGCCACTTTTCAGCGCTAAAACAGCCTCCAATCGCTCTGAAACGCTCATTTTTCACATAAGCCACTTTTCAGCCTTAGGCGACTGTACAGTGCTAAAACAGCCTCCTATCGCTCTGAAACGCTCATTTTTGACATAACCCACTTTTCAGCCTTAATGAATTAAATTCCAGGTAAAAACTCCTTTGCCATGAAGAAGATCCAAATTCAACCAGTTCAGGCTAGTAAACCTGTTTGAAAGACCTTTTTTCAGTGAAATGCAGCTTAGTGCAAAAACAGGCTGCTCTCGCTCTGAAACGCTCATTTTTCACATAAGCCACTTTTCAGCCTTAGGCGACTGTACAGTGCTAAAACAGCCTCCTATCGCTCTGAAACGCTCATTTTTGACATAACCCACTTTTCAGCCTTAATGAATTAAATTCCAGGTAAAAACTCATTTGCCATGAAGAAGATCCAAATTCAATCAGTTCAGGCTAGTAAACCTGTTTGAAAGACCTTTTTTCAGTGAAATGCAGCTTAGTGCAAAAACAGGCTGCTCTCGCTCTGAAACGCTCATTTTTCACATAAGCCACTTTTCAGCCTTAGGCGACTGTACAGTGCTAAAACAGCCTCCAATCGCTCTGAAACGCTCATTTTTGACATAAGCCACTTTTCACCTTTAATGAATGAAATTCCAGGTAAAAACTCCTTTGCCATGAAGAAGATCCAAATTCAACCAGTTCAGGCTAGTAAACCTGTTTGAAAGACCTTTTTTCAGTGAAATGCAGCTTAGTGCAAAAACAGGCTGCTCTCGCTCTGAAACGCTCATTTTTCACATAAGCCACTTTTCAGCGCTAAAACAGCCTCCAATCGCTCTGAAACGCTCATTTTTGACATTAGCCACTTTTCACCTTTAATGAATGAAATTCCAGGTAAAAACTCCTTTGCCATGAAGAAGATCCAAATTCAACCAGTTCAGGCTAGTAAACCTGTTTGAAAGACCTTTTTTCAGTGAAATGCAGCTTAGTGCAAAAACAGGCTGCTCTCGCTCTGAAACGCTCATTTTTCACATAAGCCACTTTTCAGCGCTAAAACAGCCTCCTATCGCTCTGAAACGCTCATTTTTGACATAAGCCACTTTTCACCTTTAATGAATGAAATTCCAGGTAAAATCTCCTTTGCCATGAAGAAGATCCAAATTCAACGAGTTCAGGCTAGTAAACCTGTTTGAAAGACCTTTTTTCAGTGAAATGCAGCTTAGTGCAAAAACAGGCTGCTCTCGCTCTGAAACGCTCATTTTTCACAAAAGCCACTTTTCAGCGCTAAAACAGCCTCCAATCGCTCTGAAACGCTCATTTTTCACATAAGCCACTTTTCAGCCTTAGGCGACTGTACAGTGCTAAAACAGCCTCCTATCGCTCTGAAACGCTCATTTTTGACATAACCCACTTTTCAGCCTTAATGAATTAAATTCCAGGTAAAAACTCCTTTGCCATGAAGAAGATCCAAATTCAACCAGTTCAGGCTAGTAAACCTGTTTGAAAGACCTTTTTTCAGTGAAATGCAGCTTAGTGCAAAAACAGGCTGCTCTCGCTCTGAAACGCTCATTTTTCACATAAGCCACTTTTCAGCCTTAGGCGACTGTACAGTGCTAAAACAGCCTCTTATCGCTCTGAAACGCTCATTTTTGACATAACCCACTTTTCAGCCTTAATGAATTAAATTCCAGGTAAAAACTCATTTGCCATGAAGAAGATCCAAATTCAACCAGTTCAGGCTAGTAAACCTGTTTGAAAGACCTTTTTTCAGTGAAATGCAGCTTAGTGCAAAAACAGGCTGCTCTCGCTCTGAAACGCTCATTTTTCACATAAGCCACTTTTCAGCCTTAGGCGACTGTACAGTGCTAAAACAGCCTCTTATCGCTCTGAAACGCTCATTTTTGACATAACCCACTTTTCAGCCTTAATGAATTAAATTCCAGGTAAAAACTCATTTGCCATGAAGAAGATCCAAATTCAACCAGTTCAGGCTAGTAAACCTGTTTGAAAGACCTTTTTTCAGTGAAATGCAGCTTAGTGCAAAAACAGGCTGCTCTCGCTCTGAAACGCTCATTTTTCACATAAGCCACTTTTCAGCGCTAAAACAGCCTCCAATCGCTCTGAAACGCTCATTTTTGACATTAGCCACTTTTCACCTTTAATGAATGAAATTCCAGGTAAAATCTCCTTTGCCATGAAGAAGATCCAAATTCAACGAGTTCAGGCTAGTAAACCTGTTTGAAAGACCTTTTTTCAGTGAAATGCAGCTTAGTGCAAAAACAGGCTGCTCTCGCTCTGAAACGCTCATTTTTCACAAAAGCCACTTTTCAGCGCTAAAACAGCCTCCAATCGCTCTGAAACGCTCATTTTTCACATAAGCCACTTTTCAGCCTTAGGCGACTGTACAGTGCTAAAACAGCCTCCTATCGCTCTGAAACGCTCATTTTTGACATAACCCACTTTTCAGCCTTAATGAATTAAATTCCAGGTAAAAACTCCTTTGCCATGAAGAAGATCCAAATTCAACAAGTTCAGGCTAGTAAACCTGTTTGAAAGACCTTTTTTCAGTGAAATGCAGCTTAGTGCAAAAACAGGCTGCTCTCGCTCTGAAACGCTCATTTTTCACATAAGCCACTTTTCAGCCTTAGGCGACTGTACAGTGCTAAAACAGCCTCCTATCGCTCTGAAACGCTCATTTTTGACATAACCCACTTTTCAGCCTTAATGAATTAAATTCCAGGTAAAAACTCATTTGCCATGAAGAAGATCCAAATTCAATCAGTTCAGGCTAGTAAACCTGTTTGAAAGACCTTTTTTCAGTGAAATGCAGCTTAGTGCAAAAACAGGCTGCTCTCGCTCTGAAACGCTCATTTTTCACATAAGCCACTTTTCAGCCTTATAGGCGACTGTACAGTGCAAAAACAGGCTGCTCTCGCTCTGAAACGCTCATTTTTCACATAAGCCACTTTTCAGCCTTAGGCGACTGTACAGTGCTAAAACAGCATCCTATCGCTCTGAAACGCTCATTTTTGACATAACCCACTTTTCAGCCTTAATGAATTAAATTCCAGGTAAAAACTCATTTGCCATGAAGAAGATCCAAATTCAACCAGTTCAGGCTTGTAAACCTGTTTGAAAGACCTTTTTTCAATGAAATGCAGCTTAGTGCAAAAACAGGCTGCTCTCGCTCTGAAACGCTCATTTTTCACATAAGCCACTTTTCAGCGCTAAAACAGCCTCCAATCGCTCTGAAACGCTCATTTTTGACATAAGCCACTTTTCACCTTTAATGAATGAAATTCCAGGTAAAATCTCCTTTGCCATGAAGAAGATCCAAATTCAACGAGTTCAGGCTAGTAAACCTGTTTGAAAGACCTTTTTTCAGTGAAATGCAGCTTAGTGCAAAAACAGGCTGCTCTCGCTCTGAAACGCTCATTTTTCACAAAAGCCACTTTTCAGCGCTAAAACAGCCTCCAATCGCTCTGAAACGCTCATTTTTCACATAAGCCACTTTTCAGCCTTAGGCGACTGTACAGTGCAAAAACAGGCTGCTCTCGCTCTGAAACGCTCATTTTTCACATAAGCCACTTTTCAGCCTTAGGCGACTGTACAGTGCTAAAACAGCCTCCAATCGCTCTGAAACGCTCATTTTTGACATAAGCCACTTTTCACCTTTAATGAATGAAATTCCAGGTAAAAACTCCTTTGCCATGAAGAAGATCCAAATTCAACCAGTTCAGGCTAGTAAACCTGTTTGAAAGACCTTTTTTCAGTGAAATGCAGCTTAGTGCAAAAACAGGCTGCTCTCGCTCTGAAACGCTCATTTTTCACATAAGCCACTTTTCAGCGCTAAAACAGCCTCCAATCGCTCTGAAACGCTCATTTTTGACATAAGCCACTTTTCAGCCTTAGGCGACTGTACAGTGCTAAAACAGCCTCCAATCGCTCTGAAACGCTCATTTTTGACATAAGCCACTTTTCACCTTTAATGAATGAAATTCCAGGTAAAAACTCCTTTGCCATGAAGAAGATCCAAATTCAACCAGTTCAGGCTAGTAAACCTGTTTGAAAGACCTTTTTTCAGTGAAATGCAGCTTAGTGCAAAAACAGGCTGCTCTCGCTCTGAAACGCTCATTTTTCACATAAGCCACTTTTCAGCCTTAGGCGACTGTACAGTGCTAAAACAGCCTCCTATCGCTCTGAAACGCTCATTTTTGACATAACCCACTTTTCAGCCTTAATGAATTAAATTCCAGGTAAAAACTCATTTGCCATGAAGAAGATCCAAATTCAATCAGTTCAGGCTAGTAAACCTGTTTGAAAGACCTTTTTTCAGTGAAATGCAGCTTAGTGCAAAAACAGGCTGCTCTCGCTCTGAAACGCTCATTTTTCACATAATACACTTTTCAGCCTTAGGCGACTGTACAGTGCTAAAACAGCCTCCTATCGCTCTGAAACGCTCATTTTTGACATAACCCACTTTTCAGCCTTAATGAATTAAAATCCAGGTAAAAACTCCTTTGCCATGAAGAAGATCCAAATTCAACAAGTTCAGGCTAGTAAACCTGTTTGAAAGACCTTTTTTCAGTGAAATGCAGCTTAGTGCAAAAACAGGCTGCTCTCGCTCTGAAACGCTCATTTTTCACATAAGCCACTTTTCAGCCTTAGGCGACTGTACAGTGCTAAAACAGCCTCCAATCGCTCTGAAACGCTCATTTTTGACATAAGCCACTTTTCACCTTTAATGAATGAAATTCCAGGTAAAAACTCCTTTGCCATGAAGAAGATCCAAATTCAACCAGTTCAGGCTAGTAAACCTGTTTGAAAGACCTTTTTTCAGTGAAATGCAGCTTAGTGCAAAAACAGGCTGCTCTCGCTCTGAAACGCTCATTTTTCACATAAGCCACTTTTCAGCCTTAGGCGACTGTACAGTGCTAAAACAGCCTCCTATCGCTCTGAAACGCTCATTTTTGACATAACCCACTTTTCAGCCTTAATGAATTAAATTCCAGGTAAAAACTCATTTGCCATGAAGAAGATCCAAATTCAACCAGTTCAGGCTAGTAAACCTGTTTGAAAGACCTTTTTTCAGTGAAATGCAGCTTAGTGCAAAAACAGGCTGCTCTCGCTCTGAAACGCTCATTTTTCACATAAGCCACTTTTCAGCGCTAAAACAGCCTCCAATCGCTCTGAAACGCTCATTTTTGACATTAGCCACTTTTCACCTTTAATGAATGAAATTCCAGGTAAAAACTCCTTTGCCATGAAGAAGATCCAAATTCAACCAGTTCAGGCTAGTAAACCTGTTTGAAAGACCTTTTTTCAGTGAAATGCAGCTTAGTGCAAAAACAGGCTGCTCTCGCTCTGAAACGCTCATTTTTCACATAAGCCACTTTTCAGCGCTAAAACAGCCTCCAATCGCTCTGAAACGCTCATTTTTGACATAAGCCACTTTTCAGCCTTAGGCGACTGTACAGTGCTAAAACAGCCTCTTATCGCTCTGAAACGCTCATTTTTGACATAACCCACTTTTCAGCCTTAATGAATTAAATTCCAGGTAAAAACTCCTTTGCCATGAAGAAGATCCAAATTCAACCAGTTCAGGCTAGTAAACCTGTTTGAAAGACCTTTTTTCAGTGAAATGCAGCTTAGTGCAAAAACAGGCTGCTCTCGCTCTGAAACGCTCATTTTTCACAAAAGCCACTTTTCAGCGCTAAAACAGCCTCCAATCGCTCTGAAACGCTCATTTTTGACATAAGCCACTTTTCAGCCTTAGGCGACTGTACAGTGCTAAAACAGCCTCCAATCGCTCTGAAACGCTCATTTTTCACATAAGCCACTTTTCAGCCTTAGGCGACTGTACAGTGCAAAAACAGGCTGCTCTCGCTCTGAAACGCTCATTTTTCACATAAGCCACTTTTCAGCCTTAGGCGACTGTACAGTGCTAAAACAGCCTCCAATCGCTCTGAAACGCTCATTTTTGACATAAGCCACTTTTCACCTTTAATGAATGAAATTCCAGGTAAAAACTCCTTTGCCATGAAGAAGATCCAAATTCAACCAGTTCAGGCTAGTAAACCTGTTTGAAAGACCTTTTTTCAGTGAAATGCAGCTTAGTGCAAAAACAGGCTGCTCTCGCTCTGAAACGCTCATTTTTCACATAAGCCACTTTTCAGCCTTAGGCGACTGTACAGTGCTAAAACAGCCTCCTATCGCTCTGAAACGCTCATTTTTGACATAACCCACTTTTCAGCCTTAATGAATTAAATTCCAGGTAAAAACTCCTTTGCCATGAAGAAGATCCAAATTCAACAAGTTCAGGCTAGTAAACCTGTTTGAAAGACCTTTTTTCAGTGAAATGCAGCTTAGTGCAAAAACAGGCTGCTCTCGCTCTGAAACGCTCATTTTTCACATAAGCCACTTTTCAGCCTTAGGCGACTGTACAGTGCTAAAACAGCCTCCAATCGCTCTGAAACGCTCATTTTTGACATAAGCCACTTTTCACCTTTAATGAATGAAATTCCAGGTAAAAACTCCTTTGCCATGAAGAAGATCCAAATTCAACCAGTTCAGGCTAGTAAACCTGTTTGAAAGACCTTTTTTCAGTGAAATGCAGCTTAGTGCAAAAACAGGCTGCTCTCGCTCTGAAACGCTCATTTTTCACAAAAGCCACTTTTCAGCGCTAAAACAGCCTCCAATCGCTCTGAAACGCTCATTTTTCACATAAGCCACTTTTCAGCCTTAGGCGACTGTACAGTGCTAAAACAGCCTCCTATCGCTCTGAAACGCTCATTTTTGACATAACCCACTTTTCAGCCTTAATGAATTAAATTCCAGGTAAAAACTCCTTTGCCATGAAGAAGATCCAAATTCAACAAGTTCAGGCTAGTAAACCTGTTTGAAAGACCTTTTTTCAGTGAAATGCAGCTTAGTGCAAAAACAGGCTGCTCTCGCTCTGAAACGCTCATTTTTCACATAAGCCACTTTTCAGCCTTAGGCGACTGTACAGTGCTAAAACAGCCTCCTATCGCTCTGAAACGCTCATTTTTGACATAACCCACTTTTCAGCCTTAATGAATTAAATTCCAGGTAAAAACTCATTTGCCATGAAGAAGATCCAAATTCAATCAGTTCAGGCTAGTAAACCTGTTTGAAAGACCTTTTTTCAGTGAAATGCAGCTTAGTGCAAAAACAGGCTGCTCTCGCTCTGAAACGCTCATTTTTCACATAAGCCACTTTCAGCCTTATAGGCGACTGTACAGTGCAAAAACAGGCTGCTCTCGCTCTGAAACGCTCATTTTTCACATAAGCCACTTTTCAGCCTTAGGCGACTGTACAGTGCTAAAACAGCATCCTATCGCTCTGAAACGCTCATTTTTGACATAACCCACTTTTCAGCCTTAATGAATTAAATTCCAGGTAAAAACTCATTTGCCATGAAGAAGATCCAAATTCAACCAGTTCAGGCTTGTAAACCTGTTTGAAAGACCTTTTTTCAATGAAATGCAGCTTAGTGCAAAAACAGGCTGCTCTCGCTCTGAAACGCTCATTTTTCACATAAGCCACTTTTCAGCGCTAAAACAGCCTCCAATCGCTCTGAAACGCTCATTTTTGACATAAGCCACTTTTCACCTTTAATGAATGAAATTCCAGGTAAAATCTCCTTTGCCATGAAGAAGATCCAAATTCAACGAGTTCAGGCTAGTAAACCTGTTTGAAAGACCTTTTTTCAGTGAAATGCAGCTTAGTGCAAAAACAGGCTGCTCTCGCTCTGAAACGCTCATTTTTCACAAAAGCCACTTTTCAGCGCTAAAACAGCCTCCAATCGCTCTGAAACGCTCATTTTTCACATAAGCCACTTTTCAGCCTTAGGCGACTGTACAGTGCAAAAACAGGCTGCTCTCGCTCTGAAACGCTCATTTTTCACATAAGCCACTTTTCAGCCTTAGGCGACTGTACAGTGCTAAAACAGCCTCCAATCGCTCTGAAACGCTCATTTTTGACATAAGCCACTTTTCACCTTTAATGAATGAAATTCCAGGTAAAAACTCCTTTGCCATGAAGAAGATCCAAATTCAACCAGTTCAGGCTAGTAAACCTGTTTGAAAGACCTTTTTTCAGTGAAATGCAGCTTAGTGCAAAAACAGGCTGCTCTCGCTCTGAAACGCTCATTTTTCACATAAGCCACTTTTCAGCGCTAAAACAGCCTCCAATCGCTCTGAAACGCTCATTTTTGACATAAGCCACTTTTCAGCCTTAGGCGACTGTACAGTGCTAAAACAGCCTCCAATCGCTCTGAAACGCTCATTTTTGACATAAGCCACTTTTCACCTTTAATGAATGAAATTCCAGGTAAAAACTCCTTTGCCATGAAGAAGATCCAAATTCAACCAGTTCAGGCTAGTAAACCTGTTTGAAAGACCTTTTTTCAGTGAAATGCAGCTTAGTGCAAAAACAGGCTGCTCTCGCTCTGAAACGCTCATTTTTCACATAAGCCACTTTTCAGCCTTAGGCGACTGTACAGTGCTAAAACAGCCTCCTATCGCTCTGAAACGCTCATTTTTGACATAACCCACTTTTCAGCCTTAATGAATTAAATTCCAGGTAAAAACTCATTTGCCATGAAGAAGATCCAAATTCAATCAGTTCAGGCTAGTAAACCTGTTTGAAAGACCTTTTTTCAGTGAAATGCAGCTTAGTGCAAAAACAGGCTGCTCTCGCTCTGAAACGCTCATTTTTCACATAATACACTTTTCAGCCTTAGGCGACTGTACAGTGCTAAAACAGCCTCCTATCGCTCTGAAACGCTCATTTTTGACATAACCCACTTTTCAGCCTTAATGAATTAAAATCCAGGTAAAAACTCCTTTGCCATGAAGAAGATCCAAATTCAACAAGTTCAGGCTAGTAAACCTGTTTGAAAGACCTTTTTTCAGTGAAATGCAGCTTAGTGCAAAAACAGGCTGCTCTCGCTCTGAAACGCTCATTTTTCACATAAGCCACTTTTCAGCCTTAGGCGACTGTACAGTGCTAAAACAGCCTCCAATCGCTCTGAAACGCTCATTTTTGACATAAGCCACTTTTCACCTTTAATGAATGAAATTCCAGGTAAAAACTCCTTTGCCATGAAGAAGATCCAAATTCAACCAGTTCAGGCTAGTAAACCTGTTTGAAAGACCTTTTTTCAGTGAAATGCAGCTTAGTGCAAAAACAGGCTGCTCTCGCTCTGAAACGCTCATTTTTCACATAAGCCACTTTTCAGCCTTAGGCGACTGTACAGTGCTAAAACAGCCTCCTATCGCTCTGAAACGCTCATTTTTGACATAACCCACTTTTCAGCCTTAATGAATTAAATTCCAGGTAAAAACTCATTTGCCATGAAGAAGATCCAAATTCAACCAGTTCAGGCTAGTAAACCTGTTTGAAAGACCTTTTTTCAGTGAAATGCAGCTTAGTGCAAAAACAGGCTGCTCTCGCTCTGAAACGCTCATTTTTCACATAAGCCACTTTTCAGCGCTAAAACAGCCTCCAATCGCTCTGAAACGCTCATTTTTGACATTAGCCACTTTTCACCTTTAATGAATGAAATTCCAGGTAAAAACTCCTTTGCCATGAAGAAGATCCAAATTCAACCAGTTCAGGCTAGTAAACCTGTTTGAAAGACCTTTTTTCAGTGAAATGCAGCTTAGTGCAAAAACAGGCTGCTCTCGCTCTGAAACGCTCATTTTTCACATAAGCCACTTTTCAGCGCTAAAACAGCCTCCAATCGCTCTGAAACGCTCATTTTTGACATAAGCCACTTTTCAGCCTTAGGCGACTGTACAGTGCTAAAACAGCCTCTTATCGCTCTGAAACGCTCATTTTTGACATAACCCACTTTTCAGCCTTAATGAATTAAATTCCAGGTAAAAACTCCTTTGCCATGAAGAAGATCCAAATTCAACCAGTTCAGGCTAGTAAACCTGTTTGAAAGACCTTTTTTCAGTGAAATGCAGCTTAGTGCAAAAACAGGCTGCTCTCGCTCTGAAACGCTCATTTTTCACATAAGCCACTTTTCAGCGCTAAAACAGCCTCCAATCGCTCTGAAACGCTCATTTTTGACATAAGCCACTTTTCAGCCTTAGGCGACTGTACAGTGCTAAAACAGCCTCCAATCGCTCTGAAACGCTCATTTTTGACATAAGCCACTTTTCACCTTTAATGAATGAAATTCCAGGTAAAAACTCCTTTGCCATGAAGAAGATCCAAATTCAACCAGTTCAGGCTAGTAAACCTGTTTGAAAGACCTTTTTTCAGTGAAATGCAGCTTAGTGCAAAAACAGGCTGCTCTCGCTCTGAAACGCTCATTTTTCACATAAGCCACTTTTCAGCCTTAGGCGACTGTACAGTGCTAAAACAGCCTCCTATCGCTCTGAAACGCTCATTTTTGACATAACCCACTTTTCAGCCTTAATGAATTAAATTCCAGGTAAAAACTCCTTTGCCATGAAGAAGATCCAAATTCAACAAGTTCAGGCTAGTAAACCTGTTTGAAAGACCTTTTTTCAGTGAAATGCAGCTTAGTGCAAAAACAGGCTGCTCTCGCTCTGAAACGCTCATTTTTCACATAAGCCACTTTTCAGCCTTAGGCGACTGTACAGTGCTAAAACAGCCTCCAATCGCTCTGAAACGCTCATTTTTGACATAAGCCACTTTTCACCTTTAATGAATGAAATTCCAGGTAAAAACTCCTTTGCCATGAAGAAGATCCAAATTCAACCAGTTCAGGCTAGTAAACCTGTTTGAAAGACCTTTTTTCAGTGAAATGCAGCTTAGTGCAAAAACAGGCTGCTCTCGCTCTGAAACGCTCATTTTTCACATAAGCCACTTTTCAGCCTTAGGCGACTGTACAGTGCTAAAACAGCCTCCTATCGCTCTGAAACGCTCATTTTTGACATAACCCACTTTTCAGCCTTAATGAATTAAATTCCAGGTAAAAACTCATTTGCCATGAAGAAGATCCAAATTCAACCAGTTCAGGCTAGTAAACCTGTTTGAAAGACCTTTTTTCAGTGAAATGCAGCTTAGTGCAAAAACAGGCTGCTCTCGCTCTGAAACGCTCATTTTTCACATAAGCCACTTTTCAGCGCTAAAACAGCCTCCAATCGCTCTGAAACGCTCATTTTTGACATTAGCCACTTTTCACCTTTAATGAATGAAATTCCAGGTAAAAACTCCTTTGCCATGAAGAAGATCCAAATTCAACCAGTTCAGGCTAGTAAACCTGTTTGAAAGACCTTTTTTCAGTGAAATGCAGCTTAGTGCAAAAACAGGCTGCTCTCGCTCTGAAACGCTCATTTTTCACATAAGCCACTTTTCAGCGCTAAAACAGCCTCCAATCGCTCTGAAACGCTCATTTTTGACATAAGCCACTTTTCAGCCTTAGGCGACTGTACAGTGCTAAAACAGCCTCTTATCGCTCTGAAACGCTCATTTTTGACATAACCCACTTTTCAGCCTTAATGAATTAAATTCCAGGTAAAAACTCCTTTGCCATGAAGAAGATCCAAATTCAACCAGTTCAGGCTAGTAAACCTGTTTGAAAGACCTTTTTTCAGTGAAATGCAGCTTAGTGCAAAAACAGGCTGCTCTCGCTCTGAAACGCTCATTTTTCACATAAGCCACTTTTCAGCGCTAAAACAGCCTCCAATCGCTCTGAAACGCTCATTTTTGACATAAGCCACTTTTCAGCCTTAGGCGACTGTACAGTGCTAAAACAGCCTCCAATCGCTCTGAAACGCTCATTTTTGACATAAGCCACTTTTCACCTTTAATGAATGAAATTCCAGGTAAAAACTCCTTTGCCATGAAGAAGATCCAAATTCAACCAGTTCAGGCTAGTAAACCTGTTTGAAAGACCTTTTTTCAGTGAAATGCAGCTTAGTGCAAAACAGGCTGCTCTCGCTCTGAAACGCTCATTTTTCACATAAGCCACTTTTCAGCCTTAGGCGACTGTACAGTGCTAAAACAGCCTCCTATCGCTCTGAAACGCTCATTTTTGACATAACCCACTTTTCAGCCTTAATGAATTAAATTCCAGGTAAAAACTCATTTGCCATGAAGAAGATCCAAATTCAATCAGTTCAGGCTAGTAAACCTGTTTGAAAGACCTTTTTTCAGTGAAATGCAGCTTAGTGCAAAAACAGGCTGCTCTCGCTCTGAAACGCTCATTTTTCACATAATACACTTTTCAGCCTTAGGCGACTGTACAGTGCTAAAACAGCCTCCTATCGCTCTGAAACGCTCATTTTTGACATAACCCACTTTTCAGCCTTAATGAATTAAAATCCAGGTAAAAACTCCTTTGCCATGAAGAAGATCCAAATTCAACAAGTTCAGGCTAGTAAACCTGTTTGAAAGACCTTTTTTCAGTGAAATGCAGCTTAGTGCAAAAACAGGCTGCTCTCGCTCTGAAACGCTCATTTTTCACATAAGCCACTTTTCAGCCTTAGGCGACTGTACAGTGCTAAAACAGCCTCCAATCGCTCTGAAACGCTCATGCTCATTTTTGACATAAGCCACTTTTCACCTTTAATGAATGAAATTCCAGGTAAAAACTCCTTTGCCATGAAGAAGATCCAAATTCAACCAGTTCAGGCTAGTAAACCTGTTTGAAAGACCTTTTTTCAGTGAAATGCAGCTTAGTGCAAAAACAGGCTGCTCTCGCTCTGAAACGCTCATTTTTCACATAAGCCACTTTTCAGCCTTAGGCGACTGTACAGTGCTAAAACAGCCTCCTATCGCTCTGAAACGCTCATTTTTGACATAACCCACTTTTCAGCCTTAATGAATTAAATTCCAGGTAAAAACTCATTTGCCATGAAGAAGATCCAAATTCAACCAGTTCAGGCTAGTAAACCTGTTTGAAAGACCTTTTTTCAGTGAAATGCAGCTTAGTGCAAAAACAGGCTGCTCTCGCTCTGAAACGCTCATTTTTCACATAAGCCACTTTTCAGCGACTAAAACAGCCTCCAATCGCTCTGAAACGCTCATTTTTGACATAAGCCACTTTTCACCTTTAATGAATGAAATTCCAGGTAAAAACTCCTTTGCCATGAAGAAGATCCAAATTCAACCAGTTCAGGCTAGTAAACCTGTTTGAAAGACCTTTTTTCAGTGAAATGCAGCTTAGTGCAAAAACAGGCTGCTCTCGCTCTGAAACGCTCATTTTTCACATAAGCCACTTTTCAGCGCTAAAACAGCCTCCAATCGCTCTGAAACGCTCATTTTTGACATAAGCCACTTTTCAGCCTTAGGCGACTGTACAGTGCTAAAACAGCCTCTTATCGCTCTGAAACGCTCATTTTTGACATAACCCACTTTTCAGCCTTAATGAATTAAATTCCAGGTAAAAACTCCTTTGCCATGAAGAAGATCCAAATTCAACCAGTTCAGGCTAGTAAACCTGTTTGAAAGACCTTTTTTCAGTGAAATGCAGCTTAGTGCAAAAACAGGCTGCTCTCGCTCTGAAACGCTCATTTTTCACATAAGCCACTTTTCAGCGCTAAAACAGCCTCCAATCGCTCTGAAACGCTCATTTTTGACATAAGCCACTTTTCAGCCTAGGCGACTGTACAGTGCTAAAACAGCCTCCAATCGCTCTGAAACGCTCATTTTTGACATAAGCCACTTTTCACCTTTAATGAATGAAATTCCAGGTAAAAACTCCTTTGCCATGAAGAAGATCCAAATTCAACCAGTTCAGGCTAGTAAACCTGTTTGAAAGACCTTTTTTCAGTGAAATGCAGCTTAGTGCAAAAACAGGCTGCTCTCGCTCTGAAACGCTCATTTTTCACATAAGCCACTTTTCAGCCTTAGGCGACTGTACAGTGCTAAAACAGCCTCCTATCGCTCTGAAACGCTCATTTTTGACATAACCCACTTTTCAGCCTTAATGAATTAAATTCCAGGTAAAAACTCCTTTGCCATGAAGAAGATCCAAATTCAACAAGTTCAGGCTAGTAAACCTGTTTGAAAGACCTTTTTTCAGTGAAATGCAGCTTAGTGCAAAAACAGGCTGCTCTCGCTCTGAAACGCTCATTTTTCACATAAGCCACTTTTCAGCGCTTAAAACAGCCTCCAATCGCTCTGAAACGCTCATTTTTGACATAAGCCACTTTTCAGCCTTAGGCGACTGTACAGTGCTAAAACAGCCTCCAATCGCTCTGAAACGCTCATTTTTGACATAAGCCACTTTTCACCTTTAATGAATGAAATTCCAGGTAAAAACTCCTTTGCCATGAAGAAGATCCAAATTCAACCAGTTCAGGCTAGTAAACCTGTTTGAAAGACCTTTTTTCAGTGAAATGCAGCTTAGTGCAAAAACAGGCTGCTCTCGCTCTGAACGCTCATTTTTCACATAAGCCACTTTTCAGCCTTAGGCGACTGTACAGTGCTAAAACAGCCTCCAATCGCTCTGAAACGCTCATTTTTGACATAAGCCACTTTTCACCTTTAATGAATGAAATTCCAGGTAAAAACTCCTTTGCCATGAAGAAGATCCAAATTCAACCAGTTCAGGCTAGTAACCTGTTTGAAAGACCTTTTTTCAGTGAAATGCAGCTTAGTGCAAAAACAGGCTGCTCTCGCTCTGAAACGCTCATTTTTCACATAAGCCACTTTTCAGCGCTAAAACAGCCTCCAATCGCTCTGAAACGCTCATTTTTGACATTAGCCACTTTTCACCTTTAATGAATGAAATTCCAGGTAAAAACTCCTTTGCCATGAAGAAGATCCAAATTCAACCAGTTCAGGCTAGTAAACCTGTTTGAAAGACCTTTTTCAGTGAAATGCAGCTTAGTGCAAAAACAGGCTGCTCTCGCTCTGAAACGCTCATTTTTCACATAAGCCACTTTTCAGCGCTAAAACAGCCTCCAATCGCTCTGAAACGCTCATTTTTGACATAAGCCACTTTTCACCTTTAATGAATGAAATTCCAGGTAAAATCTCCTTTGCCATGAAGAAGATCCAAATTCAACGAGTTCAGGCTAGTAAACCTGTTTGAAAGACCTTTTTTCAGTGAAATGCAGCTTAGTGCAAAAACAGGCTGCTCTCGCTCTGAAACGCTCATTTTTCACAAAAGCCACTTTTCAGCGCTAAAACAGCTCCAATCGCTCTGAAACGCTCATTTTTCACATAAGCCACTTTTCAGCCTTAGGCGACTGTACAGTGCTAAACAGCCTCCTATCGCTCTGAAACGCTCATTTTTGACATAACCCACTTTTCAGCCTTAATGAATTAAATTCCAGGTAAAACTCCTTTGCCATGAAGAAGATCCAAATTCAACAAGTTCAGGCTAGTAAACCTGTTTGAAAGACCTTTTTTCAGTGAATGCAGCTTAGTGCAAAAACAGGCTGCTCTCGCTCTGAAACGCTCATTTTTCACATAAGCCACTTTTCAGCGCTAAAACAGCCTCCAATCGCTCTGAAACGCTCATTTTTGACATAAGCCACTTTTCAGCCTTAGGCGACTGTACAGTGCTAAAACAGCCTCCAATCGCTCTGAAACGCTCATTTTTGACATAAGCCACTTTTCACCTTTAATGAATGAAATTCCAGGTAAAAACTCCTTTGCCATGAAGAAGATCCAAATTCAACCAGTTCAGGCTAGTAAACCTGTTTGAAAGACCATTTTTCAGTGAAATGCAGCTTAGTGCAAAAACAGGCTGCTCTCGCTCTGAAACGCTCATTTTTCACATAAGCCACTTTTCAGCCTTAGGCGACTGTACAGTGCTAAAACAGCCTCTTATCGCTCTGAAACGCTCATTTTTGACATAACCCACTTTTCAGCCTTAATGAATTAAATTCCAGGTAAAAACTCATTTGCCATGAAGAAGATCCAAATTCAACCAGTTCAGGCTAGTAAACCTGTTTGAAAGACCTTTTTTCAGTGAAATGCAGCTTAGTGCAAAAACAGGCTGCTCTCGCTCTGAAACGCTCATTTTTCACAAAAGCCACTTTTCAGCGCTAAAACAGCCTCCAATCGCTCTGAAACGCTCATTTTTCACATAAGCCACTTTTCAGCCTTAGGCGACTGTACAGTGCTAAAACAGCCTCCTATCGCTCTGAAACGCTCATTTTTGACATAACCCACTTTTCAGCCTTAATGAATTAAATTCCAGGTAAAAACTCCTTTGCCATGAAGAAGATCCAAATTCAACCAGTTCAGGCTAGTAAACCTGTTTGAAAGACCTTTTTTCAGTGAAATGCAGCTTAGTGCAAAAACAGGCTGCTCTCGCTCTGAAACGCTCATTTTTCACATAAGCCACTTTTCAGCCTTAGGCGACTGTACAGTGCTAAAACAGCCTCCTATCGCTCTGAAACGCTCATTTTTGACATAACCCACTTTTCAGCCTTAATGAATTAAATTCCAGGTAAAAACTCATTTGCCATGAAGAAGATCCAAATTCAATCAGTTCAGGCTAGTAAACCTGTTTGAAAGACCTTTTTTCAGTGAAATGCAGCTTAGTGCAAAAACAGGCTGCTCTCGCTCTGAAACGCTCATTTTTCACATAAGCCACTTTTCAGCCTTAGGCGACTGTACAGTGCTAAAACAGCCTCCAATCGCTCTGAAACGCTCATTTTTGACATTAGCCACTTTTCACCTTTAATGAATGAAATTCCAGGTAAAAACTCCTTTGCCATGAAGAAGATCCAAATTCAACCAGTTCAGGCTAGTAAACCTGTTTGAAAGACCTTTTTTCAGTGAAATGCAGCTTAGTGCAAAAACAGGCTGCTCTCGCTCTGAAACGCTCATTTTTCACATAAGCCACTTTTCAGCGCTAAAACAGCCTCCAATCGCTCTGAAACGCTCATTTTTGACATAAGCCACTTTTCAGCCTTAGGCGACTGTACAGTGCTAAAACAGCCTCCAATCGCTCTGAAACGCTCATTTTTGACATAAGCCACTTTTCACCTTTAATGAATGAAATTCCAGGTAAAAACTCCTTTGCCATGAAGAAGATCCAAATTCAACCAGTTCAGGCTAGTAAACCTGTTTGAAAGACCTTTTTTCAGTGAAATGCAGCTTAGTGCAAAAACAGGCTGCTCTCGCTCTGAAACGCTCATTTTTCACATAAGCCACTTTTCAGCCTTAGGCGACTGTACAGTGCTAAAACAGCCTCCTATCGCTCTGAAACGCTCATTTTTGACATAACCCACTTTTCAGCCTTAATGAATTAAATTCCAGGTAAAAACTCATTTGCCATGAAGAAGATCCAAATTCAATCAGTTCAGGCTAGTAAACCTGTTTGAAAGACCTTTTTTCAGTGAAATGCAGCTTAGTGCAAAAACAGGCTGCTCTCGCTCTGAAACGCTCATTTTTCACATAAGCCACTTTTCAGCCTTAGGCGACTGTACAGTGCTAAAACAGCCTCCAATCGCTCTGAAACGCTCATTTTTGACATAAGCCACTTTTCACCTTTAATGAATGAAATTCCAGGTAAAAACTCCTTTGCCATGAAGAAGATCCAAATTCAACCAGTTCAGGCTAGTAAACCTGTTTGAAAGACCTTTTTTCAGTGAAATGCAGCTTAGTGCAAAAACAGGCTGCTCTCGCTCTGAAACGCTCATTTTTCACATAAGCCACTTTTCAGCGCTAAAACAGCCTCCAATCGCTCTGAAACGCTCATTTTTGACATTAGCCACTTTTCACCTTTAATGAATGAAATTCCAGGTAAAAACTCCTTTGCCATGAAGAAGATCCAAATTCAACCAGTTCAGGCTAGTAAACCTGTTTGAAAGACCTTTTTTCAGTGAAATGCAGCTTAGTGCAAAAACAGGCTGCTCTCGCTCTGAAACGCTCATTTTTCACATAAGCCACTTTTCAGCGCTAAAACAGCCTCCAATCGCTCTGAAACGCTCATTTTTGACATAAGCCACTTTTCACCTTTAATGAATGAAATTCCAGGTAAAATCTCCTTTGCCATGAAGAAGATCCAAATTCAACGAGTTCAGGCTAGTAAACCTGTTTGAAAGACCTTTTTTCAGTGAAATGCAGCTTAGTGCAAAAACAGACTGCTCTCGCTCTGAAACGCTCATTTTTCACAAAAGCCACTTTTCAGCGCTAAAACAGCCTCCAATCGCTCTGAAACGCTCATTTTTCACATAAGCCACTTTTCAGCCTTAGGCGACTGTACAGTGCTAAAACAGCCTCCTATCGCTCTGAAACGCTCATTTTTGACATAACCCACTTTTCAGCCTTAATGAATTAAATTCCAGGTAAAAACTCCTTTGCCATGAAGAAGATCCAAATTCAACAAGTTCAGGCTAGTAAACCTGTTTGAAAGACCTTTTTTCAGTGAAATGCAGCTTAGTGCAAAAACAGGCTGCTCTCGCTCTGAAACGCTCATTTTTCACATAAGCCACTTTTCAGCCTTAGGCGACTGTACAGTGCTAAAACAGCCTCCAATCGCTCTGAAACGCTCATTTTTGACATAAGCCACTTTTCACCTTTAATGAATGAAATTCCAGGTAAAAACTCCTTTGCCATGAAGAAGATCCAAATTCAACCAGTTCAGGCTAGTAAACCTGTTTGAAAGACCTTTTTTCAGTGAAATGCAGCTTAGTGCAAAAACAGGCTGCTCTCGCTCTGAAACGCTCATTTTTCACATAAGCCACTTTTCAGCCTTAGGCGACTGTACAGTGCTAAAACAGCCTCTTATCGCTCTGAAACGCTCATTTTTGACATAACCCACTTTTCAGCCTTAATGAATTAAATTCCAGGTAAAAACTCATTTGCCATGAAGAAGATCCAAATTCAACCAGTTCAGGCTAGTAAACCTGTTTGAAAGACCTTTTTTCAGTGAAATGCAGCTTAGTGCAAAAACAGGCTGCTCTCGCTCTGAAACGCTCATTTTTCACATAAGCCACTTTTCAGCGCTAAAACAGCCTCCAATCGCTCTGAAACGCTCATTTTTGACATTAGCCACTTTTCACCTTTAATGAATGAAATTCCAGGTAAAATCTCCTTTGCCATGAAGAAGATCCAAATTCAACGAGTTCAGGCTAGTAAACCTGTTTGAAAGACCTTTTTTCAGTGAAATGCAGCTTAGTGCAAAAACAGGCTGCTCTCGCTCTGAAACGCTCATTTTTCACAAAAGCCACTTTTCAGCGCTAAAACAGCCTCCAATCGCTCTGAAACGCTCATTTTTCACATAAGCCACTTTTCAGCCTTAGGCGACTGTACAGTGCTAAAACAGCCTCCTATCGCTCTGAAACGCTCATTTTTGACATAACCCACTTTTCAGCCTTAATGAATTAAATTCCAGGTAAAAACTCCTTTGCCATGAAGAAGATCCAAATTCAACAAGTTCAGGCTAGTAAACCTGTTTGAAAGACCTTTTTTCAGTGAAATGCAGCTTAGTGCAAAAACAGGCTGCTCTCGCTCTGAAACGCTCATTTTTCACATAAGCCACTTTTCAGCCTTAGGCGACTGTACAGTGCTAAAACAGCCTCCTATCGCTCTGAAACGCTCATTTTTGACATAACCCACTTTTCAGCCTTAATGAATTAAATTCCAGGTAAAAACTCATTTGCCATGAAGAAGATCCAAATTCAATCAGTTCAGGCTAGTAAACCTGTTTGAAAGACCTTTTTTCAGTGAAATGCAGCTTAGTGCAAAAACAGGCTGCTCTCGCTCTGAAACGCTCATTTTTCACATAAGCCACTTTTCAGCCTTATAGGCGACTGTACAGTGCAAAAACAGGCTGCTCTCGCTCTGAAACGCTCATTTTTCACATAAGCCACTTTTCAGCCTTAGGCGACTGTACAGTGCTAAAACAGCCTCCTATCGCTCTGAAACGCTCATTTTTGACATAACCCACTTTTCAGCCTTAATGAATTAAATTCCAGGTAAAAACTCCTTTGCCATGAAGAAGATCCAAATTCAACAAGTTCAGGCTAGTAAACCTGTTTGAAAGACCTTTTTTCAGTGAAATGCAGCTTAGTGCAAAAACAGGCTGCTCTCGCTCTGAAACGCTCATTTTTCACATAAGCCACTTTTCAGCGCTAAAACAGCCTCCAATCGCTCTGAAACGCTCATTTTTGACATTAGCCACTTTTCACCTTTAATGAATGAAATTCCAGGTAAAAACTCCTTTGCCATGAAGAAGATCCAAATTCAACCAGTTCAGGCTAGTAAACCTGTTTGAAAGACCTTTTTTCAGTGAAATGCAGCTTAGTGCAAAAACAGGCTGCTCTCGCTCTGAAACGCTCATTTTTCACATAAGCCACTTTTCAGCGCTAAAACAGCCTCCAATCGCTCTGAAACGCTCATTTTTGACATAAGCCACTTTTCAGCCTTAGGCGACTGTACAGTGCTAAAACAGCATCCTATCGCTCTGAAACGCTCATTTTTGACATAACCCACTTTTCAGCCTTAATGAATTAAATTCCAGGTAAAAACTCATTTGCCATGAAGAAGATCCAAATTCAACCAGTTCAGGCTTGTAAACCTGTTTGAAAGACCTTTTTTCAATGAAATGCAGCTTAGTGCAAAAACAGGCTGCTCTCGCTCTGAAACGCTCATTTTTCACATAAGCCACTTTTCAGCGCTAAAACAGCCTCCAATCGCTCTGAAACGCTCATTTTTGACATAAGCCACTTTTCACCTTTAATGAATGAAATTCCAGGTAAAATCTCCTTTGCCATGAAGAAGATCCAAATTCAACGAGTTCAGGCTAGTAAACCTGTTTGAAAGACCTTTTTTCAGTGAAATGCAGCTTAGTGCAAAAACAGGCTGCTCTCGCTCTGAAACGCTCATTTTTCACATAAGCCACTTTTCAGCGCTAAAACAGCCTCCAATCGCTCTGAAACGCTCATTTTTGACATAAGCCACTTTTCAGCCTTAGGCGACTGTACAGTGCTAAAACAGCCTCCAATCGCTCTGAAACGCTCATTTTTGACATAAGCCACTTTTCACCTTTAATGAATGAAATTCCAGGTAAAAACTCCTTTGCCATGAAGAAGATCCAAATTCAACCAGTTCAGGCTAGTAAACCTGTTTGAAAGACCTTTTTTCAGTGAAATGCAGCTTAGTGCAAAAACAGGCTGCTCTCGCTCTGAAACGCTCATTTTTCACATAAGCCACTTTTCAGCCTTAGGCGACTGTACAGTGCTAAAACAGCCTCCTATCGCTCTGAAACGCTCATTTTTGACATAACCCACTTTTCAGCCTTAATGAATTAAATTCCAGGTAAAAACTCCTTTGCCATGAAGAAGATCCAAATTCAACAAGTTCAGGCTAGTAAACCTGTTTGAAAGACCTTTTTTCAGTGAAATGCAGCTTAGTGCAAAAACAGGCTGCTCTCGCTCTGAAACGCTCATTTTTCACATAAGCCACTTTTCAGCCTTAGGCGACTGTACAGTGCTAAAACAGCCTCCAATCGCTCTGAAACGCTCATTTTTGACATAAGCCACTTTTCACCTTTAATGAATGAAATTCCAGGTAAAAACTCCTTTGCCATGAAGAAGATCCAAATTCAACCAGTTCAGGCTAGTAAACCTGTTTGAAAGACCTTTTTTCAGTGAAATGCAGCTTAGTGCAAAAACAGGCTGCTCTCGCTCTGAAACGCTCATTTTTCACATAAGCCACTTTTCAGCCTTAGGCGACTGTACAGTGCTAAAACAGCCTCTTATCGCTCTGAAACGCTCATTTTTGACATAACCCACTTTTCAGCCTTAATGAATTAAATTCCAGGTAAAAACTCATTTGCCATGAAGAAGATCCAAATTCAACCAGTTCAGGCTAGTAAACCTGTTTGAAAGACCTTTTTTCAGTGAAATGCAGCTTAGTGCAAAAACAGGCTGCTCTCGCTCTGAAACGCTCATTTTTCACATAAGCCACTTTTCAGCGCTAAAACAGCCTCCAATCGCTCTGAAACGCTCATTTTTGACATTAGCCACTTTTCACCTTTAATGAATGAAATTCCAGGTAAAAACTCCTTTGCCATGAAGAAGATCCAAATTCAACCAGTTCAGGCTAGTAAACCTGTTTGAAAGACCTTTTTTCAGTGAAATGCAGCTTAGTGCAAAAACAGGCTGCTCTCGCTCTGAAACGCTCATTTTTCACATAAGCCACTTTTCAGCGCTAAAACAGCCTCCAATCGCTCTGAAACGCTCATTTTTGACATAAGCCACTTTTCAGCCTTAGGCGACTGTACAGTGCTAAAACAGCCTCCAATCGCTCTGAAACGCTCATTTTTGACATAAGCCACTTTTCACCTTTAATGAATGAAATTCCAGGTAAAAACTCCTTTGCCATGAAGAAGATCCAAATTCAACCAGTTCAGGCTAGTAAACCTGTTTGAAAGACCTTTTTTCAGTGAAATGCAGCTTAGTGCAAAAACAGGCTGCTCTCGCTCTGAAACGCTCATTTTTCACATAAGCCACTTTTCAGCGCTAAAACAGCCTCCAATCGCTCTGAAACGCTCATTTTTGACATAAGCCACTTTTCAGCCTTAGGCGACTGTACAGTGCTAAAACAGCCTCCAATCGCTCTGAAACGCTCATTTTTGACATAAGCCACTTTTCACCTTTAATGAATGAAATTCCAGGTAAAAACTCCTTTGCCATGAAGAAGATCCAAATTCAACCAGTTCAGGCTAGTAAACCTGTTTGAAAGACCTTTTTTCAGTGAAATGCAGCTTAGTGCAAAAACAGGCTGCTCTCGCTCTGAAACGCTCATTTTTCACATAAGCCACTTTTCAGCCTTAGGCGACTGTACAGTGCTAAAACAGCCTCCTATCGCTCTGAAACGCTCATTTTTGACATAACCCACTTTTCAGCCTTAATGAATTAAATTCCAGGTAAAAACTCATTTGCCATGAAGAAGATCCAAATTCAATCAGTTCAGGCTAGTAAACCTGTTTGAAAGACCTTTTTTCAGTGAAATGCAGCTTAGTGCAAAAACAGGCTGCTCTCGCTCTGAAACGCTCATTTTTCACATAATACACTTTTCAGCCTTAGGCGACTGTACAGTGCTAAAACAGCCTCCTATCGCTCTGAAACGCTCATTTTTGACATAACCCACTTTTCAGCCTTAATGAATTAAATTCCAGGTAAAAACTCCTTTGCCATGAAGAAGATCCAAATTCAACAAGTTCAGGCTAGTAAACCTGTTTGAAAGACCTTTTTTCAGTGAAATGCAGCTTAGTGCAAAAACAGGCTGCTCTCGCTCTGAAACGCTCATTTTTCACATAAGCCACTTTTCAGCCTTAGGCGACTGTACAGTGCTAAAACAGCCTCCAATCGCTCTGAAACGCTCATTTTTGACATAAGCCACTTTTCACCTTTAATGAATGAAATTCCAGGTAAAAACTCCTTTGCCATGAAGAAGATCCAAATTCAACCAGTTCAGGCTAGTAAACCTGTTTGAAAGACCTTTTTTCAGTGAAATGCAGCTTAGTGCAAAAACAGGCTGCTCTCGCTCTGAAACGCTCATTTTTCACATAAGCCACTTTTCAGCCTTAGGCGACTGTACAGTGCTAAAACAGCCTCCTATCGCTCTGAAACGCTCATTTTTGACATAACCCACTTTTCAGCCTTAATGAATTAAATTCCAGGTAAAAACTCATTTGCCATGAAGAAGATCCAAATTCAACCAGTTCAGGCTAGTAAACCTGTTTGAAAGACCTTTTTTCAGTGAAATGCAGCTTAGTGCAAAAACAGGCTGCTCTCGCTCTGAAACGCTCATTTTTCACATAAGCCACTTTTCAGCGCTAAAACAGCCTCCAATCGCTCTGAAACGCTCATTTTTGACATTAGCCACTTTTCACCTTTAATGAATGAAATTCCAGGTAAAAACTCCTTTGCCATGAAGAAGATCCAAATTCAACCAGTTCAGGCTAGTAAACCTGTTTGAAAGACCTTTTTTCAGTGAAATGCAGCTTAGTGCAAAAACAGGCTGCTCTCGCTCTGAAACGCTCATTTTTCACATAAGCCACTTTTCAGCGCTAAAACAGCCTCCAATCGCTCTGAAACGCTCATTTTTGACATAAGCCACTTTTCAGCCTTAGGCGACTGTACAGTGCTAAAACAGCCTCTTATCGCTCTGAAACGCTCATTTTTGACATAACCCACTTTTCAGCCTTAATGAATTAAATTCCAGGTAAAAACTCCTTTGCCATGAAGAAGATCCAAATTCAACCAGTTCAGGCTAGTAAACCTGTTTGAAAGACCTTTTTTCAGTGAAATGCAGCTTAGTGCAAAAACAGGCTGCTCTCGCTCTGAAACGCTCATTTTTCACATAAGCCACTTTTCAGCGCTAAAACAGCCTCCAATCGCTCTGAAACGCTCATTTTTGACATAAGCCACTTTTCAGCCTTAGGCGACTGTACAGTGCTAAAACAGCCTCCAATCGCTCTGAAACGCTCATTTTTGACATAAGCCACTTTTCACCTTTAATGAATGAAATTCCAGGTAAAAACTCCTTTGCCATGAAGAAGATCCAAATTCAACCAGTTCAGGCTAGTAAACCTGTTTGAAAGACCTTTTTTCAGTGAAATGCAGCTTAGTGCAAAAACAGGCTGCTCTCGCTCTGAAACGCTCATTTTTCACATAAGCCACTTTTCAGCCTTAGGCGACTGTACAGTGCTAAAACAGCCTCCTATCGCTCTGAAACGCTCATTTTTGACATAACCCACTTTTCAGCCTTAATGAATTAAATTCCAGGTAAAAACTCCTTTGCCATGAAGAAGATCCAAATTCAACAAGTTCAGGCTAGTAAACCTGTTTGAAAGACCTTTTTTCAGTGAAATGCAGCTTAGTGCAAAAACAGGCTGCTCTCGCTCTGAAACGCTCATTTTTCACATAAGCCACTTTTCAGCGCTAAAACAGCCTCCAATCGCTCTGAAACGCTCATTTTTGACATAAGCCACTTTTCACCTGTAATGAATGAAATTCCAGGTAAAAACTCCTTTGCCATGAAGAAGATCCAAATTCAACCAGTTCAGGCTAGTAAACCTGTTTGAAAGACCTTTTTTCAGTGAAATGCAGCTTAGTGCAAAAACAGGCTGCTCTCGCTCTGAAACGCTCATTTTTCACAAAAGCCACTTTTCAGCGCTAAAACAGCCTCCAATCGCTCTGAAACGCTCATTTTTCACATAAGCCACTTTTCAGCCTTAGGCGACTGTACAGTGCAAAAACAGGCTGCTCTCGCTCTGAAACGCTCATTTTTCACATAAGCCACTTTTCAGCCTTAGGCGACTGTACAGTGCTAAAACAGCCTCCAATCGCTCTGAAACGCTCATTTTTGACATAAGCCACTTTTCACCTTTAATGAATGAAATTCCAGGTAAAAACTCCTTTGCCATGAAGAAGATCCAAATTCAACCAGTTCAGGCTAGTAAACCTGTTTGAAAGACCTTTTTTCAGTGAAATGCAGCTTAGTGCAAAAACAGGCTGCTCTCGCTCTGAAACGCTCATTTTTCACATAAGCCACTTTTCAGCGCTAAAACAGCCTCCAATCGCTCTGAAACGCTCATTTTTGACATAAGCCACTTTTCAGCCTTAGGCGACTGTACAGTGCTAAAACAGCCTCCAATCGCTCTGAAACGCTCATTTTTGACATAAGCCACTTTTCACCTTTAATGAATGAAATTCCAGGTAAAAACTCCTTTGCCATGAAGAAGATCCAAATTCAACCAGTTCAGGCTAGTAAACCTGTTTGAAAGACCTTTTTTCAGTGAAATGCAGCTTAGTGCAAAAACAGGCTGCTCTCGCTCTGAAACGCTCATTTTTCACATAAGCCACTTTTCAGCGCTAAAACAGCCTCCAATCGCTCTGAAACGCTCATTTTTGACATAAGCCACTTTTCAGCCTTAGGCGACTGTACAGTGCTAAAACAGCCTCCAATCGCTCTGAAACGCTCATTTTTGACATAAGCCACTTTTCACCTTTAATGAATGAAATTCCAGGTAAAAACTCCTTTGCCATGAAGAAGATCCAAATTCAACCAGTTCAGGCTAGTAAACCTGTTTGAAAGACCTTTTTTCAGTGAAATGCAGCTTAGTGCAAAAACAGGCTGCTCTCGCTCTGAAACGCTCATTTTTCACATAAGCCACTTTTCAGCCTTAGGCGACTGTACAGTGCTAAAACAGCCTCCTATCGCTCTGAAACGCTCATTTTTGACATAACCCACTTTTCAGCCTTAATGAATTAAATTCCAGGTAAAAACTCCTTTGCCATGAAGAAGATCCAAATTCAACAAGTTCAGGCTAGTAAACCTGTTTGAAAGACCTTTTTTCAGTGAAATGCAGCTTAGTGCAAAAACAGGCTGCTCTCGCTCTGAAACGCTCATTTTTCACATAAGCCACTTTTCAGCGCTAAAACAGCCTCCAATCGCTCTGAAACGCTCATTTTTGACATAAGCCACTTTTCACCTTTAATGAATGAAATTCCAGGTAAAAACTCCTTTGCCATGAAGAAGATCCAAATTCAACCAGTTCAGGCTAGTAAACCTGTTTGAAAGACCTTTTTTCAGTGAAATGCAGCTTAGTGCAAAAACAGGCTGCTCTCGCTCTGAAACGCTCATTTTTCACATAAGCCACTTTTCAGCGCTAAAACAGCCTCCAATCGCTCTGAAACGCTCATTTTTGACATAAGCCACTTTTCAGCCTTAGGCGACTGTACAGTGCTAAAACAGCCTCCAATCGCTCTGAAACGCTCATTTT
>NW_028175086.1:45000-49110 GCF_965226575.1 Pagrus pagrus
GTTAGGGGTCTGGGAGGCACCTGGCTGGGGCTGGAGCCAGGGCTGGGGCCAGGGCTGGTCTCCCCTGCTTAGGGTTAGGGGTCTGGGAGGCAGCTGGCTGGGGCTGGAGCCAGGGCTGGGGCCAGGGCTGGTCTCCCCTGCTTAGGGTTAGGGGTCTGGGAGGCAGCTGGCTGGGGCTGGAGCCAGGGCTGGGGCCAGGGCTGGTCTCCCCTGCTTAGGGTTAGGGGTCTGGGAGGCAGCTGGCTGGGGCTGGAGCCAGGGCTGGGGCCAGGGCTGGTCTCCCCTGCTTAGGGTTAGGGGTCTGGGAGGCAGCTGGCTGGGGCTGGAGCCAGGGCTGGTCTCCCCTGCTTAGGGTTAGGCGTGTGGGAGGCAGCTGGCTGGGGCTGGGGCCAGGGCTGGAGCCCGGCCTGGTCTCCCCTGCTTAGGGTTAGGGGTCTGGGAGGCAGCTGGCTGGGGCCGGAGCCCGGCCTGGTCTCCCCGGCTTAGGGTTAGGCGTGTGGGAGGCAGCTGGCTGGGGCCGGAGCCCGGCCTGGTCTCCCCTGCTTAGGGTTAGGCGTGTGGGAGGCAGCTGGCTGGGGCTGGGGCCAGGGCTGGGGCCAGGGCTGGTCTCCCCGGCTTAGGGTTAGGCGTGTGGGAGGCAGCTGGCTGGGGCTGGGGCCAGGGCTGGGGCCAGGGCTGGTCTCCCCGGCTTAGGGTTAGGCGTGTGGGAGGCAGCTGGCTGGGGCTGGGGCTGGGGCCAGGGCTGGAGCCCGGCCTGGTCTCCCCGGCTTAGGGTTAGGCGTGTGGGAGGCAGCTGGCTGGGGCTGGGGCTGGGGCCAGGGCTGGAGCCCGGCCTGGTCTCCCCGGCTTAGGGTTAGGCGTGTGGGAGGCAGCTGGCTGGGGCTGGGGCTGGGGCCAGGGCTGGAGCCCGGCCTGGTCTCCCCGGCTTAGGGTTAGGCGTGTGGGAGGCAGCTGGCTGGGGCTGGGGCTGGGGCCAGGGCTGGAGCCCGGCCTGGTCTCCCCGGCTTAGGGTTAGGCGTGTGGGAGGCAGCTGGCTGGGGCTGGGGCTGGGGCCAGGGCTGGAGCCCGGCCTGGTCTCCCCGGCTTAGGGTTAGGCGTGTGGGAGGCAGCTGGCTGGGGCTGGGGCTGGGGCCAGGGCTGGAGCCCGGCCTGGTCTCCCCGGCTTAGGGTTAGGCGTGTGGGAGGCAGCTGGCTGGGGCTGGAGGGTTAGGGTTAGGGTTAGGGTAAGGGTTAGGTGTGGTGGTGAGGCGGCAGGGCCTCCGGAAGGCAGCTGGCTGGGGCCGGAGCCCGGCCTGGCCTCCCCGGCTTAGGGTTAGGCGTGTGGGAGGCAGCTGGCTGGAGGCTGGAGCCCGGGCTGGTCTCCCCTGCTTAGGGTTAGGCGTGTGGGAGGCAGCTGGCTGGGGCTGGAGCCCGGCCTGGTCTCCCCTGCTTAGGGTCAGGCGTGTGGGAGGCAGCTGGCTGGGGCTGGGGCCAGGGCTGGGGCCAGGGCTGGTCTCCCCTGCTTAGGGTTAGGCGTGTGGGAGGCAGCTGGCTGGGGCTGGAGCCCGGCCTGGTCTCCCCTGCTTAGGGTTAGGCGTGTGGGAGGCAGCTGGCTGGGGCTGGGGCCAGGGCTGGGGCCAGGGCTGGTCTCCCCTGCTTAGGGTTAGGCCTGTGGAAGGCACCTGGCTGGGGCACGGTGGAAAACACTTAGGCTGTGGAGAGGAGCAAAAAATAATTTTCGACCGTGACCACGAGAAAAACGGCCCAAGTAGGGTCCGTTTTCCCGTGGTCACGGTGGAAAACACTTAGGCTGTGGAGAGGAGCAAAAAATAATTTTCGACCGTGACCACGAGAAAAACGGCCCAAGTAGGGTCCGTTTTCCCGTGGTCACGGTGGAAAACACTTAGGCTGTGGAGAGGAGCAAAAAAAAAAATTTGACCGTGACCACGAGAAAAACGGCCCAAGTAGGGTCCTTTTTCCCGTGGTCACGGTGGAAAACACTTAGGCTGTGAGAGGAGCAAAAAAAAAATTTTGACCGTGACCACGAGAAAAACGGCCCAAGTAGGGTCATTTTTCCCGTGGTCACGGTCGAAAACACTTAGGCTCTGAGCGGAGCAAAAAAAAAATTTTGACCGTGACCACGAGAAAAACGGCCAAAGTAGGGTCATTTTTCCCGTGGTCACGGTCAAAATTTTTTTTTTTTTTCTGGGGGGGTTTTGCAAGCGCCCTTCCACCGTGACCACGGGGGCCGTCTCCCGTGGTCACGGTCGAGAGTTGTTCCTGGGGGGGTTTTTCAAGCTACCTTCTGTACGCTTATGGGAAGGGGAGTACCAGGGGAGCGAAAAAATAATTCTAAGTGTTTTCGACCGTGACCACGGGAAAACGGACCCTACTTTGGCCGTTTTCTCGTGGTCACGGTCGAAATTTTTTTTTTTTCTGGGGGGTGTTTGCAAGCGCCCTTACACCGTGACCACGAGAAAACGGGCCCAAGTAGGGTCCGTTTTCCCGTGGTCACGGTCGAAATTTTTTTTTTTTTTCTGGGGGGTGTTTGCAAGCGCCCTTCCACCGTGACCACGAGAAACGGGCCCAAGTAGGGTCCGTTTTCCCGTGGTCACGGTCGAAATTTTTTTTTTTTTTTTCTGGGGGGTGTTTGCAAGCGCCCTTCCACCGTGACCACGAGAAAAAGGGCCCAAGTAGGGTCCGTTTTCCCGTGGTCACGGTCGAAGTATTTTTTTTATTTTTTTATTTTTTTTTCTGGGGGGTGTTTGCAAGCGCCCTTCCACCGTGACCACGAGAAAAAGGCCCAAAGTAGGGTCCTTTTTCCCGTGGTCACGGTCGAAATATTTTTTTTTTTCTGGGGGGTGTTTGCAAGCGCCCTTCCACCGTGACCACGAGAAAAAGGGGCCAAAGTAGGGTACTTTTTCCCGTGGTCACGGTCGAAATTTTTTTTTTTTTTCTGGGGGGTGTTTGCAAGCGCCCTTCCACCGTGACCACGGGGCCGTTTCCCGTGGTCACGGTGGAAAGTCGTTCCTGGGGGGGTTTTGCAAGCCACCTTCCGCACGATTACAGAAACCCAGTTTTCGAAAACAGAGGCCTCCAGAGCTGGGCCTCGGGACACCGGCAGACTTCTTCCCAGGCCACGGGGTGCTCCCTTCGGACACGTGCGGCGGCGGGGCGGCCCGCCAAACTGCGGTTCTCTTCTTCTTCTTCTTCCTCTGATCGATCGGCAACCGTGACCCGCCATCGGAGGGCCCCCGCCGGCCGGCCTAGCGCCGGTGTTCGGGCGGGCGGTTCCTCCGGCCCGTGGGTTCGCCTCTACGGCCGGGAGGGCCCGTGGGGCGCGGAGCGAAGGCTGGTGCCCGCGGGGGCCCAGCACCGTCCGCGCTCTTCCTCCCCGGTCGCCCGCTAGGTAGCGAGACCGAGACGCCCCGTCTGCCCCAGCAGTCCTACCACGGAGCCCGCTGCCGGGCGCGCGGTACCGCCAAGGGCGGCCGCCCCAAAACTCCCAAGCCTCGGTAGCAGCGGAGCTTCCGCAGAACACAGCACGTTTCTCGAACCCTGGGAGCGTAACCAGCCGCTCCAAGTTGCCAATAAGCATCGGGGCGACCTTGGCCCGTTTTCTTTTTGAAGGGCTGGTCCGATTCCCCCACGCAACTTACCAATCCTCTGCAACCCAAGCCGCACGCGGTGGGGTCGGGCGTCCGCATCCCGCCGGTGTGAAGTCTAACGGGTGGCTACCTGGTTGATCCTGCCAGTAGCATATGCTTGTCTCAAAGATTAAGCCATGCAAGTCTAAGTACACACGGCCGGTACAGTGAAACTGCGAATGGCTCATTAAATCAGTTATGGTTCCTTTGATCGCTCTACCGTTACTTGGATAACTGTGGTAATTCTAGAGCTAATACATGCCAACGAGCGCTGACCTCCGGGGATGCGTGCATTTATCAGACCCAAAACCCATGCGGGGCGGCTCTCGGGCCGCCCCGGCCGCTTTGGTGACTCTAGATAACCTCGAGCCGATCGCTGGCCCCCGTGGCGGCGACGTCTCATTCGAATGTCTGCCCTATCAACTTTCGATGGTACTTTCTGTGCCTACCATGGTGACCACGGGTAACGGGGAATCAGGGTTCG
>NW_028175085.1:0-48382 GCF_965226575.1 Pagrus pagrus
CGTTTCAGAGCGATAGGAGGCTGTTTTAGCACTGTACAGTCTCCTAAGGCTGAAAAGTGGCTTATGTGAAAAATGAGCGTTTCAGAGCGAGAGCAGCCTGTTTTTGCACTAAGCTGCATTTCACTGAAAAAAGGTCTTTCAAACAGGTTTACTAGCCTGAACTGGTTGAATTTGGATCTTCTTCATGGCAAAGGAGTTTTTACCTGGAATTTCATTCATTAAAGGTGAAAAGTGGCTTATGTCAAAAATGAGCGTTTCAGAGCGATTGGAGGCTGTTTTAGCGCTGAAAAGTGGCTTATGTGAAAAATGAGCGTTTCAGAGCGAGAGGAGGCTGTTTTTGCACTGTACAGTCGCCTATAAGGCTGAAAAGTGGCTTATGTGAAAAATGAGCGTTTCAGAGCGAGAGCAGCCTGTTTTTGCACTGTACAGTCGCCTAAGGCTGAAAAGTGGCTTATGTGAAAAATGAGCGTTTCAGAGCGAGAGCAGCCTGTTTTTGCACTAAGCTGCATTTCACTGAAAAAAGGTCTTTCAAACAGGTTTACTAGCCTGAACTGGTTGAATTTGGATCTTCTTCACGGCAAAGGAGTTTTTACCTGGAATTTCATTCATTAAGGGTGAAAAGTGGGTTATGTCAAAAATGAGCGTTTCAGAGCGATAGGAGGCTGTTTTAGCACTGTACAGTCGCCTAAGGCTGAAAAGTGGCTTATGTGAAAAATGAGCGTTTCAGAGCGAGAGGAGGCTGTTTTTGCACTGTACAGTCGCCTATAAGGCTGAAAAGTGGCTTATGTGAAAAATGAGCGTTTCAGAGCGAGAGCAGCCTGTTTTTGCACTAAGCTGCATTTCACTGAAAAAAGGTCTTTCAAACAGGTTTACTAGCCTGAACTGGTTGAATTTGGATCTTCTTCATGGCAAAGGAGTTTTTACCTGGAATTTCATTCATTAAAGGTGAAAAGTGGCTTATGTCAAAAATGAGCGTTTCAGAGCGATTGGAGGCTGTTTTAGCACTGTATAGTCGCCTAAGGCTGAAAAGTGGCTTATGTGAAAAATGAGCGTTTCAGAGCGAGAGCAGCCTGTTTTTGCACTAAGCTGCATTTCACTGAAAAAAGGTCTTTCAAACAGGTTTACTAGCCTGAACTGGTTGAATTTGGATCTTCTTCATGGCAAATGAGTTTTTACCTGGAATTTAATTCATTAAGGCTGAAAAGTGGGTTATGTCAAAAATGAGCGTTTCAGAGCGATTGGAGGCTGTTTTAGCACTGTACAGTCGCCTAAGGCTGAAAAGTGGCTTATGTGAAAAATGAGCGTTTCAGAGCGAGAGCAGCCTGTTTTTGCACTAAGCTGCATTTCACTGAAAAAAGGTCTTTCAAACAGGTTTACTAGCCTGAACTGGTTGAATTTGGATCTTCTTCATGGCAAAGGAGTTTTTACCTGGAATTTCATTCATTAAAGGTGAAAAGTGGCTTATGTCAAAAATGAGCGTTTCAGAGCGATTGGAGGCTGTTTTAGCACTGTACAGTCGCCTAAGGCTGAAAAGTGGCTTATGTGAAAAATGAGCGTTTCAGAGCGAGAGCAGCCTGTTTTTGCACTAAGCTGCATTTCACTGAAAAAAGGTCTTTCAAACAGGTTTACTAGCCTGAACTGGTTGAATTTGGATCTTATTCATGGCAAAGGAGTTTTTACCTGGAATTTCATTCATTAAAGGTGAAAAGTGGCTTATGTCAAAAATGAGCGTTTCAGAGCGATTGGAGGCTGTTTTAGCGCTGAAAAGTGGCTTATGTGAAAAATGAGCGTTTCAGAGCGAGAGCAGCCTGTTTTTGCACTAAGCTGCATTTCACTGAAAAAAGGTCTTTCAAACAGGTTTACTAGCCTGAACTGGTTGAATTTGGATCTTCTTCATGGCAAAGGAGTTTTTACCTGGAATTTCATTCATTAAAGGTGAAAAGTGGCTTATGTCAAAAATGAGCGTTTCAGAGCGATTGGAGGCTGTTTTAGCACTGTACAGTCGCCTAAGGCTGAAAAGTGGCTTATGTGAAAAATGAGCGTTTCAGAGCGAGAGCAGCCTGTTTTTGCACTAAGCTGCATTTCACTGAAAAAAGGTCTTTCAAACAGGTTTACTAGCCTGAACTGGTTGAATTTGGATCTTATTCATGGCAAAGGAGTTTTTACCTGGAATTTCATTCATTAAAGGTGAAAAGTGGCTTATGTCAAAAATGAGCGTTTCAGAGCGATTGGAGGCTGTTTTAGCGCTGAAAAGTGGCTTATGTGAAAAATGAGCGTTTCAGAGCGAGAGCAGCCTGTTTTTGCACTAAGCTGCATTTCACTGAAAAAAGGTCTTTCAAACAGGTTTACTAGCCTGAACTTGTTGAATTTGGATCTTCTTCATGGCAAAGGAGTTTTTACCTGGAATTTAATTCATTAAGGGTGAAAAGTGGGTTATGTCAAAAATGAGCGTTTCAGAGCGATAGGAGGCTGTTTTAGCACTGTACAGTCGCCTAAGGCTGAAAAGTGGCTTATGTGAAAAATGAGCGTTTCAGAGCGAGAGGAGGCTGTTTTTGCACTGTACAGTCGCCTATAAGGCTGAAAAGTGGCTTATGTGAAAAATGAGGGTTTCAGAGCGAGAGCAGCCTGTTTTTGCACTAAGCTGCATTTCACTGAAAAAAGGTCTTTCAAACAGGTTTACTAGCCTGAACTGGTTGAATTTGGATCTTCTTCATGGCAAAGGAGTTTTTACCTGGAATTTCATTCTTTAAGGCTGAAAAGTGGCTTATGTCAAAAATGAGCGTTTCAGAGCGATAGGAGGCTGTTTTAGCACTGTACAGTCTCCTAAGGCTGAAAAGTGGCTTATGTGAAAAATGAGCGTTTCAGAGCGAGAGCAGCCTGTTTTTGCACTAAGCTGCATTTCACTGAAAAAAGGTCTTTCAAACAGGTTTACTAGCCTGAACTGGTTGAATTTGGATCTTCTTCATGGCAAAGGAGTTTTTACCTGGAATTTCATTCATTAAAGGTGAAAAGTGGCTTATGTCAAAAATGAGCGTTTCAGAGCGATTGGAGGCTGTTTTAGCGCTGAAAAGTGGCTTATGTGAAAAATGAGCGTTTCAGAGCGAGAGGAGGCTGTTTTTGCACTGTACAGTCGCCTATAAGGCTGAAAAGTGGCTTATGTGAAAAATGAGCGTTTCAGAGCGAGAGCAGCCTGTTTTTGCACTGTACAGTCGCCTAAGGCTGAAAAGTGGCTTATGTGAAAAATGAGCGTTTCAGAGCGAGAGCAGCCTGTTTTTGCACTAAGCTGCATTTCACTGAAAAAAGGTCTTTCAAACAGGTTTACTAGCCTGAACTGGTTGAATTTGGATCTTCTTCACGGCAAAGGAGTTTTTACCTGGAATTTCATTCATTAAGGGTGAAAAGTGGGTTATGTCAAAAATGAGCGTTTCAGAGCGATAGGAGGCTGTTTTAGCACTGTACAGTCGCCTAAGGCTGAAAAGTGGCTTATGTGAAAAATGAGCGTTTCAGAGCGATAGGAGGCTGTTTTAGCACTGTACAGTCTCCTAAGGCTGAAAAGTGGCTTATGTGAAAAATGAGCGTTTCAGAGCGAGAGCAGCCTGTTTTTGCACTAAGCTGCATTTCACTGAAAAAAGGTCTTTCAAACAGGTTTACTAGCCTGAACTGGTTGAATTTGGATCTTCTTCATGGCAAAGGAGTTTTTACCTGGAATTTCATTCATTAAAGGTGAAAAGTGGCTTATGTCAAAAATGAGCGTTTCAGAGCGATTGGAGGCTGTTTTAGCACTGTACAGTCGCCTAAGGCTGAAAAGTGGCTTATGTGAAAAATGAGCGTTTCAGAGCGAGAGCAGCCTGTTTTTGCACTAAGCTGCATTTCACTGAAAAAAGGTCTTTCAAACAGGTTTACTAGCCTGAACTGGTTGAATTTGGATCTTCTTCATGGCAAAGGAGTTTTTACCTGGAATTTCATTCATTAAAGGTGAAAAGTGGCTTATGTCAAAAATGAGCGTTTCAGAGCGATTGGAGGCTGTTTTAGCACTGTACAGTCGCCTAAGGCTGAAAAGTGGCTTATGTGAAAAATGAGCGTTTCAGAGCGAGAGCAGCCTGTTTTTGCACTAAGCTGCATTTCACTGAAAAAAGGTCTTTCAAACAGGTTTACTAGCCTGAACTGGTTGAATTTGGATCTTCTTCATGGCAAAGGAGTTTTTACCTGGAATTTCATTCATTAAAGGTGAAAAGTGGCTTATGTCAAAAATGAGCGTTTCAGAGCGATTGGAGGCTGTTTTAGCACTGTACAGTCGCCTAAGGCTGAAAAGTGGCTTATGTGAAAAATGAGCGTTTCAGAGCGAGAGCAGCCTGTTTTTGCACTAAGCTGCATTTCACTGAAAAAAGGTCTTTCAAACAGGTTTACTAGCCTGAACTGGTTGAATTTGGATCTTCTTCATGGCAAAGGAGTTTTTACCTGGAATTTCATTCTTTAAGGCTGAAAAGTGGCTTATGTCAAAAATGAGCGTTTCAGAGCGATTGGAGGCTGTTTTAGCGCTGAAAAGTGGCTTATGTGAAAAATGAGCGTTTCAGAGCGACAGGAGGCTGTTTTAGCACTGTACAGTCGCCTAAGGCTGAAAAGTGGCTTATGTGAAAAATGAGCGTTTCAGAGCGATAGGAGGCTGTTTTAGCACTAAGCTGCATTTCACTGAAAAAAGGTCTTTCAAACAGGTTTACTAGCCTGAACTGGTTGAATTTGGATCTTCTTCATGGCAAAGGAGTTTTTACCTGGAATTTCATTCATTAAAGGTGAAAAGTGGCTTATGTCAAAAATGAGCGTTTCAGAGCGATTGGAGGCTGTTTTAGCGCTGAAAAGTGGCTTATGTGAAAAATGAGCGTTTCAGAGCGAGAGCAGCCTGTTTTTGCACTAAGCTGCATTTCACTGAAAAAAGGTCTTTCAAACAGGTTTACTAGCCTGAACTGGTTGAATTTGGATCTTCTTCATGGCAAATGAGTTTTTACCTGGAATTTAATTCATTAAGGCTGAAAAGTGGGTTATGTCAAAAATGAGCGTTTCAGAGCGATAGGAGGCTGTTTTAGCACTAAGCTGCATTTCACTGAAAAAAGGTCTTTCAAACAGGTTTACTAGCCTGAACTGGTTGAATTTGGATCTTCTTCATGGCAAAGGAGTTTTTACCTGGAATTTCATTCATTAAAGGTGAAAAGTGGCTTATGTCAAAAATGAGCGTTTCAGAGCGATTGGAGGCTGTTTTTGCACTGTACAGTCGCCTATAAGGCTGAAAAGTGGCTTATGTGAAAAATGAGCGTTTCAGAGCGAGAGCAGCCTGTTTTTGCACTGTACAGTCGCCTAAGGCTGAAAAGTGGCTTATGTGAAAAATGAGCGTTTCAGAGCGACAGGAGGCTGTTTTAGCACTGTACAGTCGCCTAAGGCTGAAAAGTGGCTTATGTGAAAAATGAGCGTTTCAGAGCGATAGGAGGCTGTTTTAGCACTAAGCTGCATTTCACTGAAAAAAGGTCTTTCAAACAGGTTTACTAGCCTGAACTGGTTGAATTTGGATCTTCTTCATGGCAAAGGAGTTTTTACCTGGAATTTCATTCATTAAAGGTGAAAAGTGGCTTATGTCAAAAATGAGCGTTTCAGAGCGATTGGAGGCTGTTTTAGCGCTGAAAAGTGGCTTATGTGAAAAATGAGCGTTTCAGAGCGAGAGCAGCCTGTTTTTGCACTAAGCTGCATTTCACTGAAAAAAGGTCTTTCAAACAGGTTTACTAGCCTGAACTGGTTGAATTTGGATCTTCTTCATGGCAAATGAGTTTTTACCTGGAATTTAATTCATTAAGGCTGAAAAGTGGGTTATGTCAAAAATGAGCGTTTCAGAGCGATAGGAGGCTGTTTTAGCACTAAGCTGCATTTCACTGAAAAAAGGTCTTTCAAACAGGTTTACTAGCCTGAACTGGTTGAATTTGGATCTTCTTCATGGCAAAGGAGTTTTTACCTGGAATTTCATTCATTAAAGGTGAAAAGTGGCTTATGTCAAAAATGAGCGTTTCAGAGCGATTGGAGGCTGTTTTTGCACTGTACAGTCGCCTATAAGGCTGAAAAGTGGCTTATGTGAAAAATGAGCGTTTCAGAGCGAGAGCAGCCTGTTTTTGCACTAAGCTGCATTTCACTGAAAAAAGGTCTTTCAAACAGGTTTACTAGCCTGAACTGGTTGAATTTGGATCTTCTTCATGGCAAAGGAGTTTTTACCTGGAATTTCATTCATTAAAGGTGAAAAGTGGCTTATGTCAAAAATGAGCGTTTCAGAGCGATTGGAGGCTGTTTTAGCGCTGAAAAGTGGCTTTTGTGAAAAATGAGCGTTTCAGAGCGAGAGCAGCCTGTTTTTGCACTAAGCTGCATTTCACTGAAAAAAGGTCTTTCAAACAGGTTTACTAGCCTGAACTGGTTGAATTTGGATCTTCTTCATGGCAAAGGAGTTTTTACCTGGAATTTAATTCATTAAGGGTGAAAAGTGGGTTATGTGAAAAATGAGCGTTTCAGAGCGAGAGCAGCCTGTTTTTGCACTAAGCTGCATTTCTCTGAAAAAAAGGTCTTTCAAACAGGTTTACTAGCCTGAACTGGTTGAATTTGGATCTTCTTCATGGCAAAGGAGTTTTTACCTGGAATTTCATTCATTAAAGGTGAAAAGTGGCTTATGTCAAAAATGAGCGTTTCAGAGCGATTGGAGGCTGTTTTAGCGCTGAAAAGTGGCTTATGTGAAAAATGAGCGTTTCAGAGCGAGAGCAGCCTGTTTTTGCACTAAGCTGCATTTCACTGAAAAAAGGTCTTTCAAACAGGTTTACTAGCCTGAACTGGTTGAATTTGGATCTTCTTCATGGCAAAGGAGTTTTTACCTGGAATTTCATTCATTAAAGGTGAAAAGTGGCTTATGTCAAAAATGAGCGTTTCAGAGCGATTGGAGGCTGTTTTAGCACTGTACAGTCGCCTAAGGCTGAAAAGTGGCTTATGTGAAAAATGAGCGTTTCAGAGCGAGAGGAGGCTGTTTTTGCACTGTACAGTCGCCTATATGGCTGAAAAGTGGCTTATGTGAAAAATGAGCGTTTCAGAGCGAGAGCAGCCTGTTTTGGCACTAAGCTGCATTTCACTGAAAAAAGGTCTTTCAACCAGGTTTACTAGCCTGAACTGGATGAATTTGGATCTTCTTCATGGCAAAGGAGTTTTTACCTGGAATTTCATTCATTAAAGGTGAAAAGTGGCTTATGTCAAAAATGAGCGTTTCAGAGCGATTGGAGGCTGTTTTAGCGCTGAAAAGTGGCTTATGTGAAAAATGAGCGTTTCAGAGCGAGAGCAGCCTGTTTTTGCACTAAGCTGCATTTCACTGAAAAAAGGTCTTTCAACCAGGTTTACTAGCCTGAACTGGATGAATTTGGATCTTCTTCATGGCAAAGGAGTTTTTACCTGGAATTTCATTCATTAAAGGTGAAAAGTGGCTTATGTCAAAAATGAGCGTTTCAGAGCGATTGGAGGCTGTTTTAGCGCTGAAAAGTGGCTTATGTGAAAAATGAGCGTTTCAGAGCGAGAGCAGCCTGTTTTTGCACTAAGCTGCATTTCACTGAAAAAAGGTCTTTCAAACAGGTTTACTAGCCTGAACTGGTTGAATTTGGATCTTCTTCATGGCAAAGGAGTTTTTACCTGGAATTTCATTCATTAAAGGTGAAAAGTGGCTTATGTCAAAAATGAGCGTTTCAGAGCGATTGGAGGCTGTTTTAGCACTGTACAGTCGCCTAAGGCTGAAAAGTGGCTTATGTGAAAAATGAGCGTTTCAGAGCGAGAGCAGCCTGTTTTTGCACTAAGCTGCATTTCACTGAAAAAAGGTCTTTCAAACAGGTTTACTAGCCTGAACTGGTTGAATTTGGATCTTCTTCATGGCAAAGGAGTTTTTACCTGGAATTTCATTCATTAAAGGTGAAAAGTGGCTTATGTCAAAAATGAGCGTTTCAGAGCGATTGGAGGCTGTTTTAGCACTGTACAGTCGCCTAAGGCTGAAAAGTGGCTTATGTGAAAAATGAGCGTTTCAGAGCGAGAGCAGCCTGTTTTTGCACTAAGCTGCATTTCACTGAAAAAAGGTCTTTCAAACAGGTTTACTAGCCTGAACTGGTTGAATTTGGATCTTCTTCATGGCAAAGGAGTTTTTACCTGGAATTTCATTCTTTAAGGCTGAAAAGTGGCTTATGTCAAAAATGAGCGTTTCAGAGCGATTGGAGGCTGTTTTAGCGCTGAAAAGTGGCTTATGTGAAAAATGAGCGTTTCAGAGCGACAGGAGGCTGTTTTAGCACTGTACAGTCGCCTAAGGCTGAAAAGTGGCTTATGTGAAAAATGAGCGTTTCAGAGCGATAGGAGGCTGTTTTAGCACTAAGCTGCATTTCACTGAAAAAAGGTCTTTCAAACAGGTTTACTAGCCTGAACTGGTTGAATTTGGATCTTCTTCATGGCAAAGGAGTTTTTACCTGGAATTTCATTCATTAAAGGTGAAAAGTGGCTTATGTCAAAAATGAGCGTTTCAGAGCGATTGGAGGCTGTTTTAGCGCTGAAAAGTGGCTTATGTGAAAAATGAGCGTTTCAGAGCGAGAGCAGCCTGTTTTTGCACTAAGCTGCATTTCACTGAAAAAAGGTCTTTCAAACAGGTTTACTAGCCTGAACTGGTTGAATTTGGATCTTCTTCATGGCAAATGAGTTTTTACCTGGAATTTAATTCATTAAGGCTGAAAAGTGGGTTATGTCAAAAATGAGCGTTTCAGAGCGATAGGAGGCTGTTTTAGCACTAAGCTGCATTTCACTGAAAAAAGGTCTTTCAAACAGGTTTACTAGCCTGAACTGGTTGAATTTGGATCTTCTTCATGGCAAAGGAGTTTTTACCTGGAATTTCATTCATTAAAGGTGAAAAGTGGCTTATGTCAAAAATGAGCGTTTCAGAGCGATTGGAGGCTGTTTTTGCACTGTACAGTCGCCTATAAGGCTGAAAAGTGGCTTATGTGAAAAATGAGCGTTTCAGAGCGAGAGCAGCCTGTTTTTGCACTGTACAGTCGCCTAAGGCTGAAAAGTGGCTTATGTGAAAAATGAGCGTTTCAGAGCGACAGGAGGCTGTTTTAGCACTGTACAGTCGCCTAAGGCTGAAAAGTGGCTTATGTGAAAAATGAGCGTTTCAGAGCGATAGGAGGCTGTTTTAGCACTAAGCTGCATTTCACTGAAAAAAGGTCTTTCAAACAGGTTTACTAGCCTGAACTGGTTGAATTTGGATCTTCTTCATGGCAAAGGAGTTTTTACCTGGAATTTCATTCATTAAAGGTGAAAAGTGGCTTATGTCAAAAATGAGCGTTTCAGAGCGATTGGAGGCTGTTTTAGCGCTGAAAAGTGGCTTATGTGAAAAATGAGCGTTTCAGAGCGAGAGCAGCCTGTTTTTGCACTAAGCTGCATTTCACTGAAAAAAGGTCTTTCAAACAGGTTTACTAGCCTGAACTGGTTGAATTTGGATCTTCTTCATGGCAAATGAGTTTTTACCTGGAATTTAATTCATTAAGGCTGAAAAGTGGGTTATGTCAAAAATGAGCGTTTCAGAGCGATAGGAGGCTGTTTTAGCACTAAGCTGCATTTCACTGAAAAAAGGTCTTTCAAACAGGTTTACTAGCCTGAACTGGTTGAATTTGGATCTTCTTCATGGCAAAGGAGTTTTTACCTGGAATTTCATTCATTAAAGGTGAAAAGTGGCTTATGTCAAAAATGAGCGTTTCAGAGCGATTGGAGGCTGTTTTTGCACTGTACAGTCGCCTATAAGGCTGAAAAGTGGCTTATGTGAAAAATGAGCGTTTCAGAGCGAGAGCAGCCTGTTTTTGCACTAAGCTGCATTTCACTGAAAAAAGGTCTTTCAAACAGGTTTACTAGCCTGAACTGGTTGAATTTGGATCTTCTTCATGGCAAAGGAGTTTTTACCTGGAATTTCATTCATTAAAGGTGAAAAGTGGCTTATGTCAAAAATGAGCGTTTCAGAGCGATTGGAGGCTGTTTTAGCGCTGAAAAGTGGCTTTTGTGAAAAATGAGCGTTTCAGAGCGAGAGCAGCCTGTTTTTGCACTAAGCTGCATTTCACTGAAAAAAGGTCTTTCAAACAGGTTTACTAGCCTGAACTGGTTGAATTTGGATCTTCTTCATGGCAAAGGAGTTTTTACCTGGAATTTAATTCATTAAGGGTGAAAAGTGGGTTATGTGAAAAATGAGCGTTTCAGAGCGAGAGCAGCCTGTTTTTGCACTAAGCTGCATTTCTCTGAAAAAAAGGTCTTTCAAACAGGTTTACTAGCCTGAACTGGTTGAATTTGGATCTTCTTCATGGCAAAGGAGTTTTTACCTGGAATTTCATTCATTAAAGGTGAAAAGTGGCTTATGTCAAAAATGAGCGTTTCAGAGCGATTGGAGGCTGTTTTAGCGCTGAAAAGTGGCTTATGTGAAAAATGAGCGTTTCAGAGCGAGAGCAGCCTGTTTTTGCACTAAGCTGCATTTCACTGAAAAAAGGTCTTTCAAACAGGTTTACTAGCCTGAACTGGTTGAATTTGGATCTTCTTCATGGCAAAGGAGTTTTTACCTGGAATTTCATTCATTAAAGGTGAAAAGTGGCTTATGTCAAAAATGAGCGTTTCAGAGCGATTGGAGGCTGTTTTAGCGCTGAAAAGTGGCTTATGTGAAAAATGAGCGTTTCAGAGCGAGAGCAGCCTGTTTTTGCACTAAGCTGCATTTCACTGAAAAAAGGTCTTTCAAACAGGTTTACTAGCCTGAACTGGTTGAATTTGGATCTTCTTCATGGCAAAGGAGTTTTTACCTGGAATTTCATTCATTAAAGGTGAAAAGTGGCTTATGTCAAAAATGAGCGTTTCAGAGCGATTGGAGGCTGTTTTAGCGCTGAAAAGTGGCTTATGTGAAAAATGAGCGTTTCAGAGCGAGAGCAGCCTGTTTTTGCACTAAGCTGCATTTCACTGAAAAAAGGTCTTTCAAACAGGTTTACTAGCCTGAACTGGTTGAATTTGGATCTTCTTCATGGCAAAGGAGTTTTTACCTGGAATTTCATTCATTAAAGGTGAAAAGTGGCTTATGTCAAAAATGAGCGTTTCAGAGCGATTGGAGGCTGTTTTAGCACTGTACAGTCGCCTAAGGCTGAAAAGTGGCTTATGTGAAAAATGAGCGTTTCAGAGCGAGAGCAGCCTGTTTTTGCACTAAGCTGCATTTCACTGAAAAAAGGTCTTTCAAACAGGTTTACTAGCCTGAACTGGTTGAATTTGGATCTTATTCATGGCAAAGGAGTTTTTACCTGGAATTTCATTCATTAAAGGTGAAAAGTGGCTTATGTCAAAAATGAGCGTTTCAGAGCGATTGGAGGCTGTTTTAGCGCTGAAAAGTGGCTTATGTGAAAAATGAGCGTTTCAGAGCGAGAGCAGCCTGTTTTTGCACTAAGCTGCATTTCACTGAAAAAAGGTCTTTCAAACAGGTTTACTAGCCTGAACTGGTTGAATTTGGATCTTCTTCATGGCAAATGAGTTTTTACCTGGAATTTAATTCATTAAGGCTGAAAAGTGGGTTATGTCAAAAATGAGCGTTTCAGAGCGATAGGAGGCTGTTTTAGCACTGTACAGTCGCCTAAGGCTGAAAAGTGGCTTATGTGAAAAATGAGCGTTTCAGAGCGAGAGGAGGCTGTTTTTGCACTGTACAGTCGCCTATAAGGCTGAAAAGTGGCTTATGTGAAAAATGAGCCTTTCAGAGCGAGAGCAGCCTGTTTTGGCACTAAGCTGCATTTCACTGAAAAAGGTCTTTCAACCAGGTTTACTAGCCTGAACTGGATGAATTTGGATCTTCTTCATGGCAAAGGAGTTTTTACCTGGAATTTCATTCATTAAAGGTGAAAAGTGGCTTATGTCAAAAATGAGCGTTTCAGAGCGATTGGAGGCTGTTTTAGCGCTGAAAAGTGGCTTATGTGAAAAATGAGCGTTTCAGAGCGAGAGCAGCCTGTTTTTGCACTAAGCTGCATTTCACTGAAAAAAGGTCTTTCAAACAGGTTTACTAGCCTGAACTTGTTGAATTTGGATCTTCTTCATGGCAAATGAGTTTTTACCTGGAATTTAATTCATTAAGGGTGAAAAGTGGCTTATGTCAAAAATGAGCGTTTCAGAGCGAGAGCAGCCTGTTTTTGCACTAAGCTGCATTTCACTGAAAAAAGGTCTTTCAAACAGGTTTACTAGCCTGAACTTGTTGAATTTGGATCTTCTTCATGGCAAAGGAGTTTTTACCTGGAATTTAATTCATTAAGGCTGAAAAGTGGGTTATGTCAAAAATGAGCGTTTCAGAGCGATAGGAGGCTGTTTTAGCACTGTACAGTCGCCTAAGGCTGAAAAGTGGCTTATGTGAAAAATGAGCGTTTCAGAGCGAGAGCAGCCTGTTTTTGCACTAAGCTGCATTTCACTGAAAAAAGGTCTTTCAAACAGGTTTACTAGCCTGAACTGGTTGAATTTGGATCTTCTTCATGGCAAAGGAGTTTTTACCTGGAATTTCATTCATTAAAGGTGAAAAGTGGCTTATGTCAAAAATGAGCGTTTCAGAGCGATTGGAGGCTGTTTTAGCGCTGAAAAGTGGCTTATGTGAAAAATGAGCGTTTCAGAGCGAGAGCAGCCTGTTTTTGCACTAAGCTGCATTTCACTGAAAAAAGGTCTTTCAAACAGGTTTACTAGCCTGAACTGGTTGAATTTGGATCTTCTTCATGGCAAAGGAGTTTTTACCTGGAATTTCATTCATTAAAGGTGAAAAGTGGCTTATGTCAAAAATGAGCGTTTCAGAGCGATTGGAGGCTGTTTTAGCACTGTACAGTCGCCTAAGGCTGAAAAGTGGCTTATGTGAAAAATGAGCGTTTCAGAGCGAGAGCAGCCTGTTTTGGCACTAAGCTGCATTTCACTGAAAAAAGGTCTTTCAACCAGGTTTACTAGCCTGAACTGGATGAATTTGGATCTTCTTCATGGCAAAGGAGTTTTTACCTGGAATTTCATTCATTAAAGGTGAAAAGTGGCTTATGTCAAAAATGAGCGTTTCAGAGCGATTGGAGGCTGTTTTAGCGCTGAAAAGTGGCTTATGTGAAAAATGAGCGTTTCAGAGCGAGAGCAGCCTGTTTTTGCACTAAGCTGCATTTCACTGAAAAAAGGTCTTTCAACCAGGTTTACTAGCCTGAACTGGATGAATTTGGATCTTCTTCATGGCAAAGGAGTTTTTACCTGGAATTTCATTCATTAAAGGTGAAAAGTGGCTTATGTCAAAAATGAGCGTTTCAGAGCGATTGGAGGCTGTTTTAGCGCTGAAAAGTGGCTTATGTGAAAAATGAGCGTTTCAGAGCGAGAGCAGCCTGTTTTTGCACTGTACAGTCGCCTAAGGCTGAAAAGTGGCTTATGTGAAAAATGAGCGTTTCAGAGCGAGAGCATCCTGATTTTGCACTAAGCTGCATTTCACTGAAAAAAGGTCTTTCAAACAGGTTTACTAGCCTGAACTGGTTGAATTTGGATCTTCTTCATGGCAAAGGAGTTTTTACCTGGAATTTCATTCATTAAAGGTGAAAAGTGGCTTATGTCAAAAATGAGCGTTTCAGAGCGATTGGAGGCTGTTTTAGCGCTGAAAAGTGGCTTATGTGAAAAATGAGCGTTTCAGAGCGAGAGCAGCCTGTTTTTGCACTAAGCTGCATTTCACTGAAAAAAGGTCTTTCAAACAGGTTTACTAGCCTGAACTGGTTGAATTTGGATCTTCTTCATGGCAAATGAGTTTTTACCTGGAATTTAATTCATTAAGGCTGAAAAGTGGGTTATGTCAAAAATGAGCGTTTCAGAGCGATAGGAGGCTGTTTTAGCACTGTACAGTCGCCTAAGGCTGAAAAGTGGCTTATGTGAAAAATGAGCGTTTCAGAGCGAGAGGAGGCTCTTTTTGCACTGTACAGTCGCCTATAAGGCTGAAAAGTGGCTTATGTGAAAAATGAGCCTTTCAGAGCGAGAGCAGCCTGTTTTGGCACTAAGCTGCATTTCACTGAAAAAAGGTCTTTCAACCAGGTTTACTAGCCTGAACTGGATGAATTTGGATCTTCTTCATGGCAAAGGAGTTTTTACCTGGAATTTCATTCATTAAAGGTGAAAAGTGGCTTATGTCAAAAATGAGCGTTTCAGAGCGATTGGAGGCTGTTTTAGCGCTGAAAAGTGGCTTATGTGAAAAATGAGCGTTTCAGAGCGAGAGCAGCCTGATTTTGCACTAAGCTGCATTTCACTGAAAAAAGGTCTTTCAAACAGGTTTACTAGCCTGAACTGGTTGAATTTGGATCTTCTTCATGGCAAAGGAGTTTTTACCTGGAATTTCATTCATTAAAGGTGAAAAGTGGCTTATGTCAAAAATGAGCGTTTCAGAGCGATTGGAGGCTGTTTTAGCGCTGAAAAGTGGCTTATGTGAAAAATGAGCGTTTCAGAGCGAGAGCAGCCTGTTTTTGCACTAAGCTGCATTTCACTGAAAAAAGGTCTTTCAAACAGGTTTACTAGCCTGAACTGGTTGAATTTGGATCTTCTTCATGGCAAAGGAGTTTTTACCTGGAATTTCATTCATTAAAGGTGAAAAGTGGCTTATGTCAAAAATGAGCGTTTCAGAGCGATTGGAGGCTGTTTTAGCACTGTACAGTCGCCTAAGGCTGAAAAGTGGCTTATGTGAAAAATGAGCGTTTCAGAGCGAGAGCAGCCTGTTTTTGCACTAAGCTGCATTTCACTGAAAAAAGGTCTTTCAAACAGGTTTACTAGCCTGAACTGGTTGAATTTGGATCTTCTTCATGGCAAAGGAGTTTTTACCTGGAATTTCATTCATTAAAGGTGAAAAGTGGCTTATGTCAAAAATGAGCGTTTCAGAGCGATTGGAGGCTGTTTTAGCACTGTACAGTCGCCTAAGGCTGAAAAGTGGCTTATGTGAAAAATGAGCGTTTCAGAGCGAGAGCAGCCTGTTTTTGCACTAAGCTGCATTTCACTGAAAAAAGGTCTTTCAAACAGGTTTACTAGCCTGAACTGGTTGAATTTGGATCTTCTTCATGGCAAAGGAGTTTTTACCTGGAATTTCATTCATTAAAGGTGAAAAGTGGCTTATGTCAAAAATGAGCGTTTCAGAGCGATTGGAGGCTGTTTTAGCACTGTACAGTCGCCTAAGGCTGAAAAGTGGCTTATGTGAAAAATGAGCGTTTCAGAGCGAGAGCAGCCTGTTTTTGCACTAAGCTGCATTTCACTGAAAAAAGGTCTTTCAAACAGGTTTACTAGCCTGAACTGGTTGAATTTGGATCTTCTTAATGGCAAAGGAGTTTTTACCTGGAATTTCATTCTTTAAGGCTGAAAAGTGGCTTATGTCAAAAATGAGCGTTTCAGAGCGACAGGAGGCTGTTTTAGCACTGTACAGTCGCCTAAGGCTGAAAAGTGGCTTATGTGAAAAATGAGCGTTTCAGAGCGAGAGCATCCTGATTTTGCACTAAGCTGCATTTCACTGAAAAAAGGTCTTTCAAACAGGTTTACTAGCCTGAACTTGTTGAATTTGGATCTTCTTCATGGCAAAGGAGTTTTTACCTGGAATTTAATTCATTAAGGGTGAAAAGTGGCTTATGTCAAAAATGAGCGTTTCAGAGCGATAGGAGGCTGTTTTAGCACTGTACAGTCGCCTAAGGCTGAAAAGTGGCTTATGTGAAAAATGAGCGTTTCAGAGCGAGAGCAGCCTGTTTTTGCACTAAGCTGCATTTCACTGAAAAAAGGTCTTTCAAACAGGTTTACTAGCCTGAACTGGTTGAATTTGGATCTTCTTCATGGCAAAGGAGTTTTTACCTGGAATTTCATTCTTTAAGGCTGAAAAGTGGCTTATGTCAAAAATGAGCGTTTCAGAGCGATTGGAGGCTGTTTTAGCGCTGAAAAGTGGCTTATGTGAAAAATGAGCGTTTCAGAGCGAGAGCAGCCTGATTTTGCACTAAGCTGCATTTCACTGAAAAAAGGTCTTTCAAACAGTTTTACTAGCCTGAACTGGTTGAATTTGGATCTTCTTCATGGCAAAGGAGTTTTTACCTGGAATTTCATTCATTAAAGGTGAAAAGTGGCTTATGTCAAAAATGAGCGTTTCAGAGCGATTGGAGGCTGTTTTAGCGCTGAAAAGTGGCTTATGTGAAAAATGAGCGTTTCAGAGCGAGAGCAGCCTGTTTTTGCACTAAGCTGCATTTCACTGAAAAAAGGTCTTTCAAACAGGTTTACTAGCCTGAACTGGTTGAATTTGGATCTTCTTCATGGCAAAGGAGTTTTTACCTGGAATTTCATTCATTAAAGGTGAAAAGTGGCTTATGTCAAAAATGAGCGTTTCAGAGCGATTGGAGGCTGTTTTAGCACTGTACAGTCGCCTAAGGCTGAAAAGTGGCTTATGTGAAAAATGAGCGTTTCAGAGCGAGAGGAGGCTGTTTTTGCACTGTACAGTCGCCTATATGGCTGAAAAGTGGCTTATGTGAAAAATGAGCGTTTCAGAGCGAGAGCAGCCTGTTTTGGCACTAAGCTGCATTTCACTGAAAAAAGGTCTTTCAACCAGGTTTACTAGCCTGAACTGGATGAATTTGGATCTTCTTCATGGCAAAGGAGTTTTTACCTGGAATTTCATTCATTAAAGGTGAAAAGTGGCTTATGTCAAAAATGAGCGTTTCAGAGCGATTGGAGGCTGTTTTAGCGCTGAAAAGTGGCTTATGTGAAAAATGAGCGTTTCAGAGCGAGAGCAGCCTGTTTTTGCACTAAGCTGCATTTCACTGAAAAAAGGTCTTTCAACCAGGTTTACTAGCCTGAACTGGATGAATTTGGATCTTCTTCATGGCAAAGGAGTTTTTACCTGGAATTTCATTCATTAAAGGTGAAAAGTGGCTTATGTCAAAAATGAGCGTTTCAGAGCGATTGGAGGCTGTTTTAGCGCTGAAAAGTGGCTTATGTGAAAAATGAGCGTTTCAGAGCGAGAGCAGCCTGTTTTTGCACTGTACAGTCGCCTAAGGCTGAAAAGTGGCTTATGTGAAAAATGAGCGTTTCAGAGCGAGAGCAGCCTGTTTTTGCACTAAGCTGCATTTCACTGAAAAAAGGTCTTTCAAACAGGTTTACTAGCCTGAACTGGTTGAATTTGGATCTTCTTCACGGCAAAGGAGTTTTTACCTGGAATTTCATTCATTAAGGGTGAAAAGTGGCTTATGTCAAAAATGAGCGTTTCAGAGCGATAGGAGGCTGTTTTAGCACTGCACAGTCGCCTAAGGCTGAAAAGTGGCTTATGTGAAAAATGAGCGTTTCAGAGCGAGAGCAGCCTGTTTTTGCACTAAGCTGCATTTCACTGAAAAAAGGTCTTTCAAACAGGTTTAGTAGCCTGAACTTGTTGAATTTGGATCTTCTTCATGGCAAAGGAGTTTTTACCTGGAATTTCATTCATTAAAGGTGAAAAGTGGCTTATGTCAAAAATGAGCGTTTCAGAGCGATTGGAGGCTGTTTTAGCGCTGAAAAGTGGCTTATGTGAAAAATGAGCGTTTCAGAGCGACAGGAGGCTGTTTTAGCACTGTACAGTCGCCTAAGGCTGAAAAGTGGCTTATGTGAAAAATGAGCGTTTCAGAGCGAGAGCAGCCTGATTTTGCACTAAGCTGCATTTCACTGAAAAAAGGTCTTTCAAACAGGTTTACTAGCCTGAACTGGTTGAATTTGGATCTTCTTCATGGCAAAGGAGTTTTTACCTGGAATTTCATTCATTAAAGGTGAAAAGTGGCTTATGTCAAAAATGAGCGTTTCAGAGCGATTGGAGGCTGTTTTAGCACTGTACAGTCGCCTAAGGCTGAAAAGTGGCTTATGTGAAAAATGAGCGTTTCAGAGCGAGAGCAGCCTGTTTTTGCACTAAGCTGCATTTCACTGAAAAAAGGTCTTTCAAACAGGTTTACTAGCCTGAACTGGTTGAATTTGGATCTTCTTCATGGCAAAGGAGTTTTTACCTGGAATTTCATTCATTAAAGGTGAAAAGTGGCTTATGTCAAAAATGAGCGTTTCAGAGCGATTGGAGGCTGTTTTAGCACTGTACAGTCGCCTAAGGCTGAAAAGTGGCTTATGTGAAAAATGAGCGTTTCAGAGCGAGAGCAGCCTGTTTTTGCACTAAGCTGCATTTCACTGAAAAAAGGTCTTTCAAACAGGTTTACTAGCCTGAACTGGTTGAATTTGGATCTTCTTCATGGCAAAGGAGTTTTTACCTGGAATTTCATTCATTAAAGGTGAAAAGTGGCTTATGTCAAAAATGAGCGTTTCAGAGCGATTGGAGGCTGTTTCAGCACTGTACAGTCGCCTAAGGCTGAAAAGTGGCTTATGTGAAAAATGAGCGTTTCAGAGCGAGAGCAGCCTGTTTTTGCACTAAGCTGCATTTCACTGAAAAAAGGTCTTTCAAACAGGTTTACTAGCCTGAACTGGTTGAATTTGGATCTTCTTCATGGCAAAGGAGTTTTTACCTGGAATTTCATTCTTTAAGGCTGAAAAGTGGCTTATGTCAAAAATGAGCGTTTCAGAGCGATTGGAGGCTGTTTTAGCGCTGAAAAGTGGCTTATGTGAAAAATGAGCGTTTCAGAGCGACAGGAGGCTGTTTTAGCACTGTACAGTCGCCTAAGGCTGAAAAGTGGCTTATGTGAAAAATGAGCGTTTCAGAGCGAGAGCAGCCTGATTTTGCACTAAGCTGCATTTCACTGAAAAAAGGTCTTTCAAACAGGTTTACTAGCCTGAACTGGTTGAATTTGGATCTTCTTCATGGCAAAGGAGTTTTTACCTGGAATTTCATTCATTAAAGGTGAAAAGTGGCTTATGTCAAAAATGAGCGTTTCAGAGCGATTGGAGGCTGTTTTAGCGCTGAAAAGTGGCTTATGTGAAAAATGAGCGTTTCAGAGCGAGAGCAGCCTGTTTTTGCACTAAGCTGCATTTCACTGAAAAAAGGTCTTTCAAACAGGTTTACTAGCCTGAACTGGTTGAATTTGGATCTTCTTCATGGCAAATGAGTTTTTACCTGGAATTTAATTCATTAAGGCTGAAAAGTGGGTTATGTCAAAAATGAGCGTTTCAGAGCGATAGGAGGCTGTTTTAGCACTGTACAGTCGCCTAAGGCTGAAAAGTGGCTTATGTGAAAAATGAGCGTTTCAGAGCGAGAGGAGGCTCTTTTTGCACTGTACAGTCGCCTATAAGGCTGAAAAGTGGCTTATGTGAAAAATGAGCCTTTCAGAGCGAGAGCAGCCTGTTTTGGCACTAAGCTGCATTTCACTGAAAAAAGGTCTTTCAACCAGGTTTACTAGCCTGAACTGGATGAATTTGGATCTTCTTCATGGCAAAGGAGTTTTTACCTGGAATTTCATTCATTAAAGGTGAAAAGTGGCTTATGTCAAAAATGAGCGTTTCAGAGCGATTGGAGGCTGTTTTAGCGCTGAAAAGTGGCTTATGTGAAAAATGAGCGTTTCAGAGCGAGAGCAGCCTGTTTTTGCACTAAGCTGCATTTCACTGAAAAAAGGTCTTTCAAACAGGTTTACTAGCCTGAACTTGTTGAATTTGGATCTTCTTCATGGCAAAGGAGTTTTTACCTGGAATTTAATTCATTAAGGGTGAAAAGTGGCTTATGTCAAAAATGAGCGTTTCAGAGCGAGAGCAGCCTGTTTTTGCACTAAGCTGCATTTCACTGAAAAAAGGTCTTTCAAACAGGTTTACTAGCCTGAACTTGTTGAATTTGGATCTTCTTCATGGCAAAGGAGTTTTTACCTGGAATTTAATTCATTAAGGCTGAAAAGTGGGTTATGTCAAAAATGAGCGTTTCAGAGCGACAGGAGGCTGTTTTAGCACTGTACAGTCGCCTAAGGCTGAAAAGTGGCTTATGTGAAAAATGAGCGTTTCAGAGCGAGAGCAGCCTGTTTTTGCACTAAGCTGCATTTCACTGAAAAAAGGTCTTTCAAACAGGTTTACTAGCCTGAACTGGTTGAATTTGGATCTTCTTCATGGCAAAGGAGTTTTTACCTGGAATTTCATTCTTTAAGGCTGAAAAGTGGCTTATGTCAAAAATGAGCGTTTCAGAGCGATTGGAGGCTGTTTTAGCGCTGAAAAGTGGCTTATGTGAAAAATGAGCGTTTCAGAGCGAGAGCAGCCTGATTTTGCACTAAGCTGCATTTCACTGAAAAAAGGTCTTTCAAACAGGTTTACTAGCCTGAACTGGTTGATTTTGGATCTTCTTCATGGCAAAGGAGTTTTTACCTGGAATTTCATTCATTAAAGGTGAAAAGTGGCTTATGTGAAAAATGAGCGTTTCAGAGCGATTGGAGGCTGTTTTAGCGCTGAAAAGTGGCTTATGTGAAAAATGAGCGTTTCAGAGCGAGAGCAGCCTGTTTTTGCACTAAGCTGCATTTCACTGAAAAAAGGTCTTTCAAACAGGTTTACTAGCCTGAACTGGTTGAATTTGGATCTTCTTCATGGCAAAGGAGTTTTTACCTGGAATTTCATTCATTAAAGGTGAAAAGTGGCTTATGTCAAAAATGAGCGTTTCAGAGCGATTGGAGGCTGTTTTAGCACTGTACAGTCGCCTAAGGCTGAAAAGTGGCTTATGTGAAAAATGAGCGTTTCAGAGCGAGAGCAGCCTGTTTTTGCACTAAGCTGCATTTCACTGAAAAAAGGTCTTTCAAACAGGTTTACTAGCCTGAACTGGTTGAATTTGGATCTTCTTCATGGCAAAGGAGTTTTTACCTGGAATTTCATTCTTTAAGGCTGAAAAGTGGCTTATGTCAAAAATGAGCGTTTCAGAGCGATTGGAGGCTGTTTTAGCGCTGAAAAGTGGCTTATGTGAAAAATGAGCGTTTCAGAGCGAGAGCAGCCTGATTTTGCACTAAGCTGCATTTCACTGAAAAAAGGTCTTTCAAACAGGTTTACTAGCCTGAACTGGTTGAATTTGGATCTTCTTCATGGCAAAGGAGTTTTTACCTGGAATTTCATTCATTAAAGGTGAAAAGTGGCTTATGTCAAAAATGAGCGTTTCAGAGCGATTGGAGGCTGTTTTAGCGCTGAAAAGTGGCTTATGTGAAAAATGAGCGTTTCAGAGCGAGAGCAGCCTGTTTTTGCACTAAGCTGCATTTCACTGAAAAAAGGTCTTTCAAACAGGTTTACTAGCCTGAACTGGTTGAATTTGGATCTTCTTCATGGCAAAGGAGTTTTTACCTGGAATTTCATTCATTAAAGGTGAAAAGTGGCTTATGTCAAAAATGAGCGTTTCAGAGCGATTGGAGGCTGTTTTAGCACTGTACAGTCGCCTAAGGCTGAAAAGTGGCTTATGTGAAAAATGAGCGTTTCAGAGCGAGAGCAGCCTGTTTTTGCACTAAGCTGCATTTCACTGAAAAAAGGTCTTTCAAACAGGTTTACTAGCCTGAACTGGTTGAATTTGGATCTTCTTCATGGCAAAGGAGTTTTTACCTGGAATTTCATTCATTAAAGGTGAAAAGTGGCTTATGTCAAAAATGAGCGTTTCAGAGCGATTGGAGGCTGTTTTAGCACTGTACAGTCGCCTAAGGCTGAAAAGTGGCTTATGTGAAAAATTAGCGTTTCAGAGCGAGAGCAGCCTGTTTTTGCACTAAGCTGCATTTCACTGAAAAAAGGTCTTTCAAACAGGTTTACTAGCCTGAACTGGTTGAATTTGGATCTTCTTCATGGCAAAGGAGTTTTTACCTGGAATTTCATTCATTAAAGGTGAAAAGTGGCTTATGTCAAAAATGAGCGTTTCAGAGCGATTGGAGGCTGTTTTAGCACTGTACAGTCGCCTAAGGCTGAAAAGTGGCTTATGTGAAAAATGAGCGTTTCAGAGCGAGAGGAGGCTGTTTTTGCACTGTACAGTCGCCTATATGGCTGAAAAGTGGCTTATGTGAAAAATGAGCGTTTCAGAGCGAGAGCAGCCTGTTTTGGCACTAAGCTGCATTTCACTGAAAAAAGGTCTTTCAACCAGGTTTACTAGCCTGAACTGGATGAATTTGGATCTTCTTCATGGCAAAGGAGTTTTTACCTGGAATTTCATTCATTAAAGGTGAAAAGTGGCTTATGTCAAAAATGAGCGTTTCAGAGCGATTGGAGGCTGTTTTAGCGCTGAAAAGTGGCTTATGTGAAAAATGAGCGTTTCAGAGCGAGAGCAGCCTGTTTTTGCACTAAGCTGCATTTCACTGAAAAAAGGTCTTTCAACCAGGTTTACTAGCCTGAACTGGATGAATTTGGATCTTCTTCATGGCAAAGGAGTTTTTACCTGGAATTTCATTCATTAAAGGTGAAAAGTGGCTTATGTCAAAAATGAGCGTTTCAGAGCGATTGGAGGCTGTTTTAGCGCTGAAAAGTGGCTTATGTGAAAAATGAGCGTTTCAGAGCGAGAGCAGCCTGTTTTTGCACTGTACAGTCGCCTAAGGCTGAAAAGTGGCTTATGTGAAAAATGAGCGTTTCAGAGCGAGAGCAGCCTGTTTTTGCACTAAGCTGCATTTCACTGAAAAAAGGTCTTTCAAACAGGTTTACTAGCCTGAACTGGTTGAATTTGGATCTTCTTCACGGCAAAGGAGTTTTTACCTGGAATTTCATTCATTAAGGGTGAAAAGTGGCTTATGTCAAAAATGAGCGTTTCAGAGCGATAGGAGGCTGTTTTAGCACTGCACAGTCGCCTAAGGCTGAAAAGTGGCTTATGTGAAAAATGAGCGTTTCAGAGCGAGAGCAGCCTGTTTTTGCACTAAGCTGCATTTCACTGAAAAAAGGTCTTTCAAACAGGTTTAGTAGCCTGAACTTGTTGAATTTGGATCTTCTTCATGGCAAAGGAGTTTTTACCTGGAATTTCATTCATTAAAGGTGAAAAGTGGCTTATGTCAAAAATGAGCGTTTCAGAGCGATTGGAGGCTGTTTTAGCGCTGAAAAGTGGCTTATGTGAAAAATGAGCGTTTCAGAGCGACAGGAGGCTGTTTTAGCACTGTACAGTCGCCTAAGGCTGAAAAGTGGCTTATGTGAAAAATGAGCGTTTCAGAGCGAGAGCAGCCTGATTTTGCACTAAGCTGCATTTCACTGAAAAAAGGTCTTTCAAACAGGTTTACTAGCCTGAACTGGTTGAATTTGGATCTTCTTCATGGCAAAGGAGTTTTTACCTGGAATTTCATTCATTAAAGGTGAAAAGTGGCTTATGTCAAAAATGAGCGTTTCAGAGCGATTGGAGGCTGTTTTAGCACTGTACAGTCGCCTAAGGCTGAAAAGTGGCTTATGTGAAAAATGAGCGTTTCAGAGCGAGAGCAGCCTGTTTTTGCACTAAGCTGCATTTCACTGAAAAAAGGTCTTTCAAACAGGTTTACTAGCCTGAACTGGTTGAATTTGGATCTTCTTCATGGCAAAGGAGTTTTTACCTGGAATTTCATTCATTAAAGGTGAAAAGTGGCTTATGTCAAAAATGAGCGTTTCAGAGCGATTGGAGGCTGTTTCAGCACTGTACAGTCGCCTAAGGCTGAAAAGTGGCTTATGTGAAAAATGAGCGTTTCAGAGCGAGAGCAGCCTGTTTTTGCACTAAGCTGCATTTCACTGAAAAAAGGTCTTTCAAACAGGTTTACTAGCCTGAACTGGTTGAATTTGGATCTTCTTCATGGCAAAGGAGTTTTTACCTGGAATTTCATTCTTTAAGGCTGAAAAGTGGCTTATGTCAAAAATGAGCGTTTCAGAGCGATTGGAGGCTGTTTTAGCGCTGAAAAGTGGCTTATGTGAAAAATGAGCGTTTCAGAGCGACAGGAGGCTGTTTTAGCACTGTACAGTCGCCTAAGGCTGAAAAGTGGCTTATGTGAAAAATGAGCGTTTCAGAGCGAGAGCAGCCTGATTTTGCACTAAGCTGCATTTCACTGAAAAAAGGTCTTTCAAACAGGTTTACTAGCCTGAACTGGTTGAATTTGGATCTTCTTCATGGCAAAGGAGTTTTTACCTGGAATTTCATTCATTAAAGGTGAAAAGTGGCTTATGTCAAAAATGAGCGTTTCAGAGCGATTGGAGGCTGTTTTAGCGCTGAAAAGTGGCTTATGTGAAAAATGAGCGTTTCAGAGCGAGAGCAGCCTGTTTTTGCACTAAGCTGCATTTCACTGAAAAAAGGTCTTTCAAACAGGTTTACTAGCCTGAACTGGTTGAATTTGGATCTTCTTCATGGCAAATGAGTTTTTACCTGGAATTTAATTCATTAAGGCTGAAAAGTGGGTTATGTCAAAAATGAGCGTTTCAGAGCGATAGGAGGCTGTTTTAGCACTGTACAGTCGCCTAAGGCTGAAAAGTGGCTTATGTGAAAAATGAGCGTTTCAGAGCGAGAGGAGGCTCTTTTTGCACTGTACAGTCGCCTATAAGGCTGAAAAGTGGCTTATGTGAAAAATGAGCGTTTCAGAGCGAGAGCAGCCTGTTTTTGCACTAAGCTGCATTTCACTGAAAAAAGGTCTTTCAAACAGGTTTACTAGCCTGAACTTGTTGAATTTGGATCTTCTTCATGGCAAAGGAGTTTTTACCTGGAATTTAATTCATTAAGGCTGAAAAGTGGGTTATGTCAAAAATGAGCGTTTCAGAGCGACAGGAGGCTGTTTTAGCACTGTACAGTCGCCTAAGGCTGAAAAGTGGCTTATGTGAAAAATGAGCGTTTCAGAGCGAGAGCAGCCTGTTTTTGCACTAAGCTGCATTTCACTGAAAAAAGGTCTTTCAAACAGGTTTACTAGCCTGAACTGGTTGAATTTGGATCTTCTTCATGGCAAAGGAGTTTTTACCTGGAATTTCATTCTTTAAGGCTGAAAAGTGGCTTATGTCAAAAATGAGCGTTTCAGAGCGATTGGAGGCTGTTTTAGCGCTGAAAAGTGGCTTATGTGAAAAATGAGCGTTTCAGAGCGAGAGCAGCCTGATTTTGCACTAAGCTGCATTTCACTGAAAAAAGGTCTTTCAAACAGGTTTACTAGCCTGAACTGGTTGATTTTGGATCTTCTTCATGGCAAAGGAGTTTTTACCTGGAATTTCATTCATTAAAGGTGAAAAGTGGCTTATGTGAAAAATGAGCGTCTCAGAGCGATTGGAGGCTGTTTTAGCGCTGAAAAGTGGCTTATGTGAAAAATGAGCGTTTCAGAGCGAGAGCAGCCTGTTTTTGCACTAAGCTGCATTTCACTGAAAAAAGGTCTTTCAAACAGGTTTACTAGCCTGAACTGGTTGAATTTGGATCTTCTTCATGGCAAAGGAGTTTTTACCTGGAATTTCATTCATTAAAGGTGAAAAGTGGCTTATGTCAAAAATGAGCGTTTCAGAGCGATTGGAGGCTGTTTTAGCACTGTACAGTCGCCTAAGGCTGAAAAGTGGCTTATGTGAAAAATGAGCGTTTCAGAGCGAGAGCAGCCTGTTTTTGCACTAAGCTGCATTTCACTGAAAAAAGGTCTTTCAAACAGGTTTACTAGCCTGAACTGGTTGAATTTGGATCTTCTTCATGGCAAAGGAGTTTTTACCTGGAATTTCATTCTTTAAGGCTGAAAAGTGGCTTATGTCAAAAATGAGCGTTTCAGAGCGATTGGAGGCTGTTTTAGCGCTGAAAAGTGGCTTATGTGAAAAATGAGCGTTTCAGAGCGAGAGCAGCCTGATTTTGCACTAAGCTGCATTTCACTGAAAAAAGGTCTTTCAAACAGGTTTACTAGCCTGAACTGGTTGAATTTGGATCTTCTTCATGGCAAAGGAGTTTTTACCTGGAATTTCATTCATTAAAGGTGAAAAGTGGCTTATGTCAAAAATGAGCGTTTCAGAGCGATTGGAGGCTGTTTTAGCGCTGAAAAGTGGCTTATGTGAAAAATGAGCGTTTCAGAGCGAGAGCAGCCTGTTTTTGCACTAAGCTGCATTTCACTGAAAAAAGGTCTTTCAAACAGGTTTACTAGCCTGAACTGGTTGAATTTGGATCTTCTTCATGGCAAAGGAGTTTTTACCTGGAATTTCATTCATTAAAGGTGAAAAGTGGCTTATGTCAAAAATGAGCGTTTCAGAGCGATTGGAGGCTGTTTTAGCACTGTACAGTCGCCTAAGGCTGAAAAGTGGCTTATGTGAAAAATTAGCGTTTCAGAGCGAGAGCAGCCTGTTTTTGCACTAAGCTGCATTTCACTGAAAAAAGGTCTTTCAAACAGGTTTACTAGCCTGAACTGGTTGAATTTGGATCTTCTTCATGGCAAAGGAGTTTTTACCTGGAATTTAATTCATTAAAGGTGAAAAGTGGCTTATGTCAAAAATGAGCGTTTCAGAGCGATTGGAGGCTGTTTTAGCACTGTACAGTCGCCTAAGGCTGAAAAGTGGCTTATGTGAAAAATGAGCGTTTCAGAGCGAGAGCAGCCTGTTTTTGCACTAAGCTGCATTTCACTGAAAAAAGGTCTTTCAAACAGGTTTACTAGCCTGAACTGGTTGAATTTGGATCTTCTTCATGGCAAAGGAGTTTTTACCTGGAATTTCATTCATTAAAGGTGAAAAGTGGCTTATGTCAAAAATGAGCGTTTCAGAGCGATTGGAGGCTGTTTTAGCGCTGAAAAGTGGCTTATGTGAAAAATGAGCGTTTCAGAGCGAGAGCAGCCTGTTTTTGCACTAAGCTGCATTTCACTGAAAAAAGGTCTTTCAAACAGGTTTACTAGCCTGAACTTGTTGAATTTGGATCTTCTTCATGGCAAAGGAGTTTTTACCTGGAATTTAATTCATTAAGGGTGAAAAGTGGCTTATGTCAAAAATGAGCGTTTCAGAGCGAGAGCAGCCTGTTTTTGCACTAAGCTGCATTTCACTGAAAAAAGGTCTTTCAAACAGGTTTACTAGCCTGAACTTGTTGAATTTGGATCTTCTTCATGGCAAAGGAGTTTTTACCTGGAATTTAATTCATTAAGGCTGAAAAGTGGGTTATGTCAAAAATGAGCGTTTCAGAGCGATAGGAGGCTGTTTTAGCACTGTACAGTCGCCTAAGGCTGAAAAGTGGCTTATGTGAAAAATGAGCGTTTCAGAGCGAGAGCAGCCTGTTTTTGCACTAAGCTGCATTTCACTGAAAAAAGGTCTTTCAAACAGGTTTACTAGCCTGAACTGGTTGAATTTGGATCTTCTTCATGGCAAAGGAGTTTTTACCTGGAATTTCATTCTTTATGGCTGAAAAGTGGCTTATGTGAAAAATGAGCGTTTCAGAGCGAGAGCAGCCTGTTTTTGCACTAAGCTGCATTTCACTGAAAAAAGGTCTTTCAAACAGGTTTACTAGCCTGAACTGGTTGAATTTGGATCTTCTTCACGGCAAAGGAGTTTTTACCTGGAATTTCATTCATTAAGGGTGAAAAGTGGCTTATGTCAAAAATGAGCGTTTCAGAGCGATAGGAGGCTGTTTTAGCACTGCACAGTCGCCTAAGGCTGAAAAGTGGCTTATGTGAAAAATGAGCGTTTCAGAGCGAGAGCAGCCTGTTTTTGCACTAAGCTGCATTTCACTGAAAAAAGGTCTTTCAAACAGGTTTAGTAGCCTGAACTTGTTGAATTTGGATCTTCTTCATGGCAAAGGAGTTTTTACCTGGAATTTCATTCATTAAAGGTGAAAAGTGGCTTATGTCAAAAATGAGCGTTTCAGAGCGATTGGAGGCTGTTTTAGCGCTGAAAAGTGGCTTATGTGAAAAATGAGCGTTTCAGAGCGACAGGAGGCTGTTTTAGCACTGTACAGTCGCCTAAGGCTGAAAAGTGGCTTATGTGAAAAATGAGCGTTTCAGAGCGAGAGCAGCCTGATTTTGCACTAAGCTGCATTTCACTGAAAAAAGGTCTTTCAAACAGGTTTACTAGCCTGAACTGGTTGAATTTGGATCTTCTTCATGGCAAAGGAGTTTTTACCTGGAATTTCATTCATTAAAGGTGAAAAGTGGCTTATGTCAAAAATGAGCGTTTCAGAGCGATTGGAGGCTGTTTTAGCACTGTACAGTCGCCTAAGGCTGAAAAGTGGCTTATGTGAAAAATGAGCGTTTCAGAGCGAGAGCAGCCTGTTTTTGCACTAAGCTGCATTTCACTGAAAAAAGGTCTTTCAAACAGGTTTACTAGCCTGAACTGGTTGAATTTGGATCTTCTTCATGGCAAAGGAGTTTTTACCTGGAATTTCATTCATTAAAGGTGAAAAGTGGCTTATGTCAAAAATGAGCGTTTCAGAGCGATTGGAGGCTGTTTCAGCACTGTACAGTCGCCTAAGGCTGAAAAGTGGCTTATGTGAAAAATGAGCGTTTCAGAGCGAGAGCAGCCTGTTTTTGCACTAAGCTGCATTTCACTGAAAAAAGGTCTTTCAAACAGGTTTACTAGCCTGAACTGGTTGAATTTGGATCTTCTTCATGGCAAAGGAGTTTTTACCTGGAATTTCATTCTTTAAGGCTGAAAAGTGGCTTATGTCAAAAATGAGCGTTTCAGAGCGATTGGAGGCTGTTTTAGCGCTGAAAAGTGGCTTATGTGAAAAATGAGCGTTTCAGAGCGACAGGAGGCTGTTTTAGCACTGTACAGTCGCCTAAGGCTGAAAAGTGGCTTATGTGAAAAATGAGCGTTTCAGAGCGAGAGCAGCCTGATTTTGCACTAAGCTGCATTTCACTGAAAAAAGGTCTTTCAAACAGGTTTACTAGCCTGAACTGGTTGAATTTGGATCTTCTTCATGGCAAAGGAGTTTTTACCTGGAATTTCATTCATTAAAGGTGAAAAGTGGCTTATGTCAAAAATGAGCGTTTCAGAGCGATTGGAGGCTGTTTTAGCGCTGAAAAGTGGCTTATGTGAAAAATGAGCGTTTCAGAGCGAGAGCAGCCTGTTTTTGCACTAAGCTGCATTTCACTGAAAAAAGGTCTTTCAAACAGGTTTACTAGCCTGAACTGGTTGAATTTGGATCTTCTTCATGGCAAATGAGTTTTTACCTGGAATTTAATTCATTAAGGCTGAAAAGTGGGTTATGTCAAAAATGAGCGTTTCAGAGCGATAGGAGGCTGTTTTAGCACTGTACAGTCGCCTAAGGCTGAAAAGTGGCTTATGTGAAAAATGAGCGTTTCAGAGCGAGAGGAGGCTCTTTTTGCACTGTACAGTCGCCTATAAGGCTGAAAAGTGGCTTATGTGAAAAATGAGCCTTTCAGAGCGAGAGCAGCCTGTTTTGGCACTAAGCTGCATTTCACTGAAAAAAGGTCTTTCAACCAGGTTTACTAGCCTGAACTGGATGAATTTGGATCTTCTTCATGGCAAAGGAGTTTTTACCTGGAATTTCATTCATTAAAGGTGAAAAGTGGCTTATGTCAAAAATGAGCGTTTCAGAGCGATTGGAGGCTGTTTTAGCGCTGAAAAGTGGCTTATGTGAAAAATGAGCGTTTCAGAGCGAGAGCAGCCTGTTTTTGCACTAAGCTGCATTTCACTGAAAAAAGGTCTTTCAAACAGGTTTACTAGCCTGAACTTGTTGAATTTGGATCTTCTTCATGGCAAAGGAGTTTTTACCTGGAATTTAATTCATTAAGGGTGAAAAGTGGCTTATGTCAAAAATGAGCGTTTCAGAGCGAGAGCAGCCTGTTTTTGCACTAAGCTGCATTTCACTGAAAAAAGGTCTTTCAAACAGGTTTACTAGCCTGAACTTGTTGAATTTGGATCTTCTTCATGGCAAAGGAGTTTTTACCTGGAATTTAATTCATTAAGGCTGAAAAGTGGGTTATGTCAAAAATGAGCGTTTCAGAGCGACAGGAGGCTGTTTTAGCACTGTACAGTCGCCTAAGGCTGAAAAGTGGCTTATGTGAAAAATGAGCGTTTCAGAGCGAGAGCAGCCTGTTTTTGCACTAAGCTGCATTTCACTGAAAAAAGGTCTTTCAAACAGGTTTACTAGCCTGAACTGGTTGAATTTGGATCTTCTTCATGGCAAAGGAGTTTTTACCTGGAATTTCATTCTTTAAGGCTGAAAAGTGGCTTATGTCAAAAATGAGCGTTTCAGAGCGATTGGAGGCTGTTTTAGCGCTGAAAAGTGGCTTATGTGAAAAATGAGCGTTTCAGAGCGAGAGCAGCCTGTTTTTGCACTAAGCTGCATTTCACTGAAAAAAGGTCTTTCAAACAGGTTTACTAGCCTGAACTGGTTGAATTTGGATCTTCTTCATGGCAAAGGAGTTTTTACCTGGAATTTCATTCATTAAAGGTGAAAAGTGGCTTATGTCAAAAATGAGCGTTTCAGAGCGATTGGAGGCTGTTTTAGCGCTGAAAAGTGGCTTATGTGAAAAATGAGCGTTTCAGAGCGAGAGCAGCCTGTTTTTGCACTAAGCTGCATTTCACTGAAAAAAGGTCTTTCAAACAGGTTTACTAGCCTGAACTGGTTGAATTTGGATCTTCTTCATGGCAAAGGAGTTTTTACCTGGAATTTCATTCATTAAAGGTGAAAAGTGGCTTATGTCAAAAATGAGCGTTTCAGAGCGATTGGAGGCTGTTTTAGCACTGTACAGTCGCCTAAGGCTGAAAAGTGGCTTATGTGAAAAATGAGCGTTTCAGAGCGAGAGCAGCCTGTTTTTGCACTAAGCTGCATTTCACTGAAAAAAGGTCTTTCAAACAGGTTTACTAGCCTGAACTGGTTGAATTTGGATCTTCTTCATGGCAAAGGAGTTTTTACCTGGAATTTCATTCATTAAAGGTGAAAAGTGGCTTATGTCAAAAATGAGCGTTTCAGAGCGATTGGAGGCTGTTTTAGCACTGTACAGTCGCCTAAGGCTGAAAAGTGGCTTATGTGAAAAATTAGCGTTTCAGAGCGAGAGCAGCCTGTTTTTGCACTAAGCTGCATTTCACTGAAAAAAGGTCTTTCAAACAGGTTTACTAGCCTGAACTGGTTGAATTTGGATCTTCTTCATGGCAAAGGAGTTTTTACCTGGAATTTAATTCATTAAAGGTGAAAAGTGGCTTATGTCAAAAATGAGCGTTTCAGAGCGATTGGAGGCTGTTTTAGCACTGTACAGTCGCCTAAGGCTGAAAAGTGGCTTATGTGAAAAATGAGCGTTTCAGAGCGAGAGCAGCCTGTTTTTGCACTAAGCTGCATTTCACTGAAAAAAGGTCTTTCAAACAGGTTTACTAGCCTGAACTGGTTGAATTTGGATCTTCTTCATGGCAAAGGAGTTTTTACCTGGAATTTCATTCATTAAAGGTGAAAAGTGGCTTATGTCAAAAATGAGCGTTTCAGAGCGATTGGAGGCTGTTTTAGCGCTGAAAAGTGGCTTATGTGAAAAATGAGCGTTTCAGAGCGAGAGCAGCCTGTTTTTGCACTAAGCTGCATTTCACTGAAAAAAGGTCTTTCAAACAGGTTTACTAGCCTGAACTTGTTGAATTTGGATCTTCTTCATGGCAAAGGAGTTTTTACCTGGAATTTAATTCATTAAGGGTGAAAAGTGGCTTATGTCAAAAATGAGCGTTTCAGAGCGAGAGCAGCCTGTTTTTGCACTAAGCTGCATTTCACTGAAAAAAGGTCTTTCAAACAGGTTTACTAGCCTGAACTTGTTGAATTTGGATCTTCTTCATGGCAAAGGAGTTTTTACCTGGAATTTAATTCATTAAGGCTGAAAAGTGGGTTATGTCAAAAATGAGCGTTTCAGAGCGATAGGAGGCTGTTTTAGCACTGTACAGTCGCCTAAGGCTGAAAAGTGGCTTATGTGAAAAATGAGCGTTTCAGAACGAGAGCAGCCTGTTTTTGCACTAAGCTGCATTTCACTGAAAAAAGGTCTTTCAAACAGGTTTACTAGCCTGAACTGGTTGAATTTGGATCTTCTTCATGGCAAAGGAGTTTTTACCTGGAATTTCATTCTTTATGGCTGAAAAGTGGCTTATGTCAAAAATGAGCGTTTCAGAGCGATTGGAGGCTGTTTTAGCGCTGAAAAGTGGCTTATGTGAAAAATGAGCGTTTCAGAGCGAGAGCAGCCTGATTTTGCACTAAGCTGCATTTCACTGAAAAAAGGTCTTTCAAACAGGTTTACTAGCCTGAACTGGTTGAATTTGGATCTTCTTCATGGCAAAGGAGTTTTTACCTGGAATTTCATTCATTAAAGGTGAAAAGTGGCTTATGTCAAAAATGAGCGTTTCAGAGCGATTGGAGGCTGTTTTAGCGCTGAAAAGTGGCTTATGTGAAAAATGAGCGTTTCAGAGCGAGAGCAGCCTGTTTTTGCACTAAGCTGCATTTCACTGAAAAAAGGTCTTTCAAACAGGTTTACTAGCCTGAACTGGTTGAATTTGGATCTTCTTCATGGCAAATGAGTTTTTACCTGGAATTTAATTCATTAAGGCTGAAAAGTGGGTTATGTCAAAAATGAGCGTTTCAGAGCGAGAGGAGGCTCTTTTTGCACTGTACAGTCGCCTATAAGGCTGAAAAGTGGCTTATGTGAAAAATGAGCCTTTCAGAGCGAGAGCAGCCTGTTTTGGCACTAAGCTGCATTTCACTGAAAAAAGGTCTTTCAACCAGGTTTACTAGCCTGAACTGGATGAATTTGGATCTTCTTCATGGCAAAGGAGTTTTTACCTGGAATTTCATTCATTAAAGGTGAAAAGTGGCTTATGTCAAAAATGAGCGTTTCAGAGCGATTGGAGGCTGTTTTAGCGCTGAAAAGTGGCTTATGTGAAAAATGAGCGTTTCAGAGCGAGAGCAGCCTGTTTTTGCACTAAGCTGCATTTCACTGAAAAAAGGTCTTTCAAACAGGTTTACTAGCCTGAACTTGTTGAATTTGGATCTTCTTCATGGCAAAGGAGTTTTTACCTGGAATTTAATTCATTAAGGGTGAAAAGTGGCTTATGTCAAAAATGAGCGTTTCAGAGCGAGAGCAGCCTGTTTTTGCACTAAGCTGCATTTCACTGAAAAAAGGTCTTTCAAACAGGTTTACTAGCCTGAACTTGTTGAATTTGGATCTTCTTCATGGCAAAGGAGTTTTTACCTGGAATTTAATTCATTAAGGCTGAAAAGTGGGTTATGTCAAAAATGAGCGTTTCAGAGCGACAGGAGGCTGTTTTAGCACTGTACAGTCGCCTAAGGCTGAAAAGTGGCTTATGTGAAAAATGAGCGTTTCAGAGCGAGAGCAGCCTGTTTTTGCACTAAGCTGCATTTCACTGAAAAAAGGTCTTTCAAACAGGTTTACTAGCCTGAACTGGTTGAATTTGGATCTTCTTCATGGCAAAGGAGTTTTTACCTGGAATTTCATTCTTTAAGGCTGAAAAGTGGCTTATGTCAAAAATGAGCGTTTCAGAGCGATTGGAGGCTGTTTTAGCGCTGAAAAGTGGCTTATGTGAAAAATGAGCGTTTCAGAGCGAGAGCAGCCTGATTTTGCACTAAGCTGCATTTCACTGAAAAAAGGTCTTTCAAACAGGTTTACTAGCCTGAACTGGTTGAATTTGGATCTTCTTCATGGCAAAGGAGTTTTTACCTGGAATTTCATTCATTAAAGGTGAAAAGTGGCTTATGTGAAAAATGAGCGTTTCAGAGCGATTGGAGGCTGTTTTAGCGCTGAAAAGTGGCTTATGTGAAAAATGAGCGTTTCAGAGCGAGAGCAGCCTGTTTTTGCACTAAGCTGCATTTCACTGAAAAAAGGTCTTTCAAACAGGTTTACTAGCCTGAACTGGTTGAATTTGGATCTTCTTCATGGCAAAGGAGTTTTTACCTGGAATTTCATTCATTAAAGGTGAAAAGTGGCTTATGTCAAAAATGAGCGTTTCAGAGCGATTGGAGGCTGTTTTAGCGCTGAAAAGTGGCTTTTGTGAAAAATGAGCGTTTCAGAGCGAGAGCAGCCTGTTTTTGCACTAAGCTGCATTTCACTGAAAAAAGGTCTTTCAAACAGGTTTACTAGCCTGAACTGGTTGAATTTGGATCTTCTTCATGGCAAAGGAGTTTTTACCTGGAATTTCATTCATTAAAGGTGAAAAGTGGCTTATGTCAAAAATGAGCGTTTCAGAGCGATTGGAGGCTGTTTTAGCGCTGAAAAGTGGCTTATGTGAAAAATGAGCGTTTCAGAGCGAGAGCAGCCTGTTTTTGCACTAAGCTGCATTTCACTGAAAAAAGGTCTTTCAAACAGGTTTACTAGCCTGAACTGGTTGAATTTGGATCTTCTTCATGGCAAAGGAGTTTTTACCTGGAATTTCATTCATTAAGGCTGAAAAGTGGGTTATTTCAAAAATGAGCGTTTCAGAGCGATAGGAGGCTGTTTTAGCACTGTACAGTCGCCTAAGGCTGAAAAGTGGCTTATGTGAAAAATGAGCGTTTCAGAGCGATAGGAGGCTGTTTTTGCACTGTACAGTCGCCTAAGGCTGAAAAGTGGCTTATGTGAAAAATGAGCGTTTCAGAGCGAGAGGAGGCTGTTTTTGCACTGTACAGTCGCCTATAAGGCTGAAAAGTGGCTTATGTGAAAAATGAGCGTTTCAGAGCGAGAGCAGCCTGTTTTGGCACTAAGCTGCATTTCACTGAAAAAAGGTCTTTCAACCAGGTTAACTAGCTGGAACTGGATGAATTTGGATCTTCTTCATGGCAAAGGAGTTTTTACCTGGAATTTCATTCATTAAAGGTGAAAAGTGGCTTATGTCAAAAATGAGCGTTTCAGAGCGATTGGAGGCTGTTTTAGCGCTGAAAAGTGGCTTATGTGAAAAATGAGCGTTTCAGAGCGAGAGCAGCCTGTTTTTGCACTAAGCTGCATTTCACTGAAAAAAGGTCTTTCAACCAGGTTTACTAGCCTGAACTGGATGAATTTGGATCTTCTTCATGGCAAAGGAGTTTTTACCTGGAATTTCATTCATTAAAGGTGAAAAGTGGCTTATGTCAAAAATGAGCGTTTCAGAGCGATTGGAGGCTGTTTTAGCGCTGAAAAGTGGCTTTTGTGAAAAATGAGCGTTTCAGAGCGAGAGCAGCCTGTTTTTGCACTAAGCTGCATTTCACTGAAAAAAGGTCTTTCAAACAGGTTTACTAGCCTGAACTGGTTGAATTTGGATCTTATTCATGGCAAAGGAGTTTTTACCTGGAATTTCATTCATTAAAGGTGAAAAGTGGCTTATGTCAAAAATGAGCGTTTCAGAGCGATTGGAGGCTGTTTTAGCGCTGAAAAGTGGCTTATGTGAAAAATGAGCGTTTCAGAGCGAGAGCAGCCTGTTTTTGCACTAAGCTGCATTTCACTGAAAAAAGGTCTTTCAAACAGGTTTACTAGCCTGAACTGGTTGAATTTGGATCTTCTTCATGGCAAAGGAGTTTTTACCTGGAATTTCATTCATTAAAGGTGAAAAGTGGCTTATGTCAAAAATGAGCGTTTCAGAGCGATTGGAGGCTGTTTTAGCACTGTACAGTCGCCTAAGGCTGAAAAGTGGCTTATGTGAAAAATGAGCGTTTCAGAGCGAGAGGAGGCTGTTTTTGCACTAAGCTGCATTTCACTGAAAAAAGGTCTTTCAAACAGGTTTACTAGCCTGAACTGGTTGAATTTGGATCTTATTCATGGCAAAGGAGTTTTTACCTGGAATTTCATTCATTAAAGGTGAAAAGTGGCTTATGTCAAAAATGAGCGTTTCAGAGCGTTTGGAGGCTGTTTTAGCGCTGAAAAGTGGCTTATGTGAAAAATGAGCGTTTCAGAGCGAGAGCAGCCTGTTTTTGCACTAAGCTGCATTTCACTGAAAAAAGGTCTTTCAAACAGGTTTACTAGCCTGAACTGGTTGAATTTGGATCTTCTTCATGGCAAATGAGTTTTTACCTGGAATTTAATTCATTAAAGGTGAAAAGTGGCTTATGTCAAAAATGAGCGTTTCAGAGCGATTGGAGGCTGTTTTAGCACTGTACAGTCGCCTAAGGCTGAAAAGTGGCTTATGTGAAAAATGAGCGTTTCAGAGCGAGAGCAGCCTGTTTTTGCACTAAGCTGCATTTCACTGAAAAAAGGTCTTTCAAACAGGTTTACTAGCCTGAACTGGTTGAATTTGGATCTTATTCATGGCAAAGGAGTTTTTACCTGGAATTTCATTCATTAAAGGTGAAAAGTGGCTTATGTCAAAAATGAGCGTTTCAGAGCGATTGGAGGCTGTTTTAGCGCTGAAAAGTGGCTTATGTGAAAAATGAGCGTTTCAGAGCGAGAGCAGCCTGTTTTTGCACTAAGCTGCATTTCACTGAAAAAAGGTCTTTCAAACAGGTTTACTAGCCTGAACTGGTTGAATTTGGATCTTCTTCATGGCAAAGGAGTTTTTACCTGGAATTTCATTCATTAAAGGTGAAAAGTGGCTTATGTCAAAAATGAGCGTTTCAGAGCGATTGGAGGCTGTTTTAGCGCTGAAAAGTGGCTTATGTCAAAAATGAGCGTTTCAGAGCGAGAGCAGCCTGTTTTTGCACTAAGCTGCATTTCACTGAAAAAAGGTCTTTCAAACAGGTTTACTAGCCTGAACTGGTTGAATTTGGATCTTATTCATGGCAAAGGAGTTTTTACCTGGAATTTCATTCATTAAAGGTCAAAAGTGGCTTATGTCAAAAATGAGCGTTTCAGAGCGATTGGAGGCTGTTTTAGCGCTGAAAAGTGGCTTATGTGAAAAATGAGCGTTTCAGAGCGAGAGCAGCCTGTTTTTGCACTAAGCTGCATTTCACTGAAAAAAGGTCTTTCAAACAGGTTTACTAGCCTGAACTTGTTGAATTTGGATCTTCTTCATGGCAAAGGAGTTTTTACCTGGAATTTCATTCATTAAAGGTGAAAAGTGGCTTATGTCAAAAATGAGCGTTTCAGAGCGATTGGAGGCTGTTTTAGCACTGTACAGTCGCCTAAGGCTGAAAAGTGGCTTATGTGAAAAATGAGCGTTTCAGAGCGAGAGCAGCCTGTTTTTGCACTAAGCTGCATTTCACTGAAAAAAGGTCTTTCAAACAGGTTTACTAGCCTGAACTGGTTGAATTTGGATCTTCTTCATGGCAAAGGAGTTTTTACCTGGAATTTCATTCTTTAAGGCTGAAAAGTGGCTTATGTCAAAAATGAGCGTTTCAGAGCGATAGGAGGCTGTTTTAGCACTGTACAGTCTCCTAAGGCTGAAAAGTGGCTTATGTGAAAAATGAGCGTTTCAGAGCGAGAGCAGCCTGTTTTTGCACTAAGCTGCATTTCACTGAAAAAAGGTCTTTCAAACAGGTTTACTAGCCTGAACTGGTTGAATTTGGATCTTCTTCATGGCAAAGGAGTTTTTACCTGGAATTTCATTCATTAAAGGTGAAAAGTGGCTTATGTCAAAAATGAGCGTTTCAGAGCGATTGGAGGCTGTTTTAGCGCTGAAAAGTGGCTTTTGTGAAAAATGAGCGTTTCAGAGCGAGAGCAGCCTGTTTTTGCACTAAGCTGCATTTCACTGAAAAAAGGTCTTTCAAACAGGTTTACTAGCCTGAACTGGTTGAATTTGGATCTTCTTCATGGCAAAGCAGTTTTTACCTGGAATTTCATTCTTTAAGGCTGAAAAGTGGCTCATGTCAAAAATGAGCGTTTCAGAGCGATAGGAGGCTGTTTTAGCACTGTACAGTCTCCTAAGGCTGAAAAGTGGCTTATGTGAAAAATGAGCGTTTCAGAGCGAGAGCAGCCTGTTTTTGCACTAAGCTGCATTTCACTGAAAAAAGGTCTTTCAAACAGGTTTACTAGCCTGAACTGGTTGAATTTGGATCTTCTTCATGGCAAAGGAGTTTTTACCTGGAATTTCATTCATTAAAGGTGAAAAGTGGCTTATGTCAAAAATGAGCGTTTCAGAGCGATTGGAGGCTGTTTTAGCACTGTATAGTCGCCTAAGGCTGAAAAGTGGCTTATGTGAAAAATGAGCGTTTCAGAGCGAGAGCAGCCTGTTTTTGCACTAAGCTGCATTTCACTGAAAAAAGGTCTTTCAAACAGGTTTACTAGCCTGAACTGGTTGAATTTGGATCTTCTTCATGGCAAATGAGTTTTTACCTGGAATTTAATTCATTAAGGCTGAAAAGTGGGTTATGTCAAAAATGAGCGTTTCAGAGCGATAGGAGGCTGTTTTAGCACTGTACAGTCGCCTAAGGCTGAAAAGTGGCTTATGTGAAAAATGAGCGTTTCAGAGCGAGAGCAGCCTGTTTTTGCACTAAGCTGCATTTCACTGAAAAAAGGTCTTTCAAACAGGTTTACTAGCCTGAACTGGTTGAATTTGGATCTTCTTCATGGCAAAGGAGTTTTTACCTGGAATTTCATTCATTAAGGGTGAAAAGTGGGTTATGTCAAAAATGAGCGTTTCAGAGCGATAGGAGGCTGTTTTAGCACTGTACAGTCGCCTAAGGCTGAAAAGTGGCTTATGTGAAAAATGAGCGTTTCAGAGCGAGAGGAGGCTGTTTTTGCACTGTACAGTCGCCTATAAGGCTGAAAAGTGGCTTATGTGAAAAATGAGCGTTTCAGAGCGAGAGCAGCCTGTTTTTGCACTAAGCTGCATTTCACTGAAAAAAGGTCTTTCAAACAGGTTTACTAGCCTGAACTGGTTGAATTTGGATCTTCTTCATGGCAAAGGAGTTTTTACCTGGAATTTCATTCATTAAAGGTGAAAAGTGGCTTATGTCAAAAATGAGCGTTTCAGAGCGATTGGAGGCTGTTTTAGCGCTGAAAAGTGGCTTTTGTGAAAAATGAGCGTTTCAGAGCGAGAGCAGCCTGTTTTTGCACTAAGCTGCATTTCACTGAAAAAAGGTCTTTCAAACAGGTTTACTAGCCTGAACTTGTTGAATTTGGATCTTCTTCATGGCAAAGGAGTTTTTACCTGGAATTTAATTCATTAAGGCTGAAAAGTGGGTTATGTCAAAAATGAGCGTTTCAGAGCGATAGGAGGCTGTTTTAGCACTGTACAGTCTCCTAAGGCTGAAAAGTGGCTTATGTGAAAAATGAGCGTTTCAGAGCGAGAGCAGCCTGTTTTTGCACTAAGCTGCATTTCACTGAAAAAAGGTCTTTCAAACAGGTTTACTAGCCTGAACTGGTTGAATTTGGATCTTCTTCATGGCAAAGGAGTTTTTACCTGGAATTTCATTCATTAAAGGTGAAAAGTGGCTTATGTCAAAAATGAGCGTTTCAGAGCGATTGGAGGCTGTTTTAGCGCTGAAAAGTGGCTTATGTGAAAAATGAGCGTTTCAGAGCGAGAGCAGCCTGTTTTTGCACTAAGCTGCATTTCACTGAAAAAAGGTCTTTCAAACAGGTTTACTAGCCTGAACTTGTTGAATTTGGATCTTCTTCATGGCAAAGGAGTTTTTACCTGGAATTTAATTCATTAAGGGTGAAAAGTGGGTTATGTCAAAAATGAGCGTTTCAGAGCGATAGGAGGCTGTTTTAGCACTGTACAGTCGCCTAAGGCTGAAAAGTGGCTTATGTGAAAAATGAGCGTTTCAGAGCGAGAGGAGGCTGTTTTTGCACTGTACAGTCGCCTATAAGGCTGAAAAGTGGCTTATGTGAAAAATGAGGGTTTCAGAGCGAGAGCAGCCTGTTTTTGCACTAAGCTGCATTTCACTGAAAAAAGGTCTTTCAAACAGGTTTACTAGCCTGAACTGGTTGAATTTGGATCTTCTTCATGGCAAAGGAGTTTTTACCTGGAATTTCATTCTTTAAGGCTGAAAAGTGGCTTATGTCAAAAATGAGCGTTTCAGAGCGATAGGAGGCTGTTTTAGCACTGTACAGTCTCCTAAGGCTGAAAAGTGGCTTATGTGAAAAATGAGCGTTTCAGAGCGAGAGCAGCCTGTTTTTGCACTAAGCTGCATTTCACTGAAAAAAGGTCTTTCAAACAGGTTTACTAGCCTGAACTGGTTGAATTTGGATCTTCTTCATGGCAAAGGAGTTTTTACCTGGAATTTCATTCATTAAAGGTGAAAAGTGGCTTATGTCAAAAATGAGCGTTTCAGAGCGATTGGAGGCTGTTTTAGCGCTGAAAAGTGGCTTATGTGAAAAATGAGCGTTTCAGAGCGAGAGGAGGCTGTTTTTGCACTGTACAGTCGCCTATAAGGCTGAAAAGTGGCTTATGTCAAAAATGAGCGTTTCAGAGCGATAGGAGGCTGTTTTAGCACTGTACAGTCTCCTAAGGCTGAAAAGTGGCTTATGTGAAAAATGAGCGTTTCAGAGCGAGAGCAGCCTGTTTTTGCACTAAGCTGCATTTCACTGAAAAAAGGTCTTTCAAACAGGTTTACTAGCCTGAACTGGTTGAATTTGGATCTTCTTCATGGCAAAGGAGTTTTTACCTGGAATTTCATTCATTAAAGGTGAAAAGTGGCTTATGTCAAAAATGAGCGTTTCAGAGCGATTGGAGGCTGTTTTAGCACTGTATAGTCGCCTAAGGCTGAAAAGTGGCTTATGTGAAAAATGAGCGTTTCAGAGCGAGAGCAGCCTGTTTTTGCACTAAGCTGCATTTCACTGAAAAAAGGTCTTTCAAACAGGTTTACTAGCCTGAACTGGTTGAATTTGGATCTTCTTCATGGCAAATGAGTTTTTACCTGGAATTTAATTCATTAAGGCTGAAAAGTGGGTTATGTCAAAAATGAGCGTTTCAGAGCGATAGGAGGCTGTTTTAGCACTGTACAGTCGCCTAAGGCTGAAAAGTGGCTTATGTGAAAAATGAGCGTTTCAGAGCGAGAGCAGCCTGTTTTTGCACTAAGCTGCATTTCACTGAAAAAAGGTCTTTCAAACAGGTTTACTAGCCTGAACTGGTTGAATTTGGATCTTCTTCATGGCAAAGGAGTTTTTACCTGGAATTTCATTCATTAAGGCTGAAAAGTGGGTTATGTCAAAAATGAGCGTTTCAGAGCGATAGGAGGCTGTTTTAGCACTGTACAGTCGCCTAAGGCTGAAAAGTGGCTTATGTGAAAAATGAGCGTTTCAGAGCGAGAGGAGGCTGTTTTTGCACTGTACAGTCGCCTATAAGGCTGAAAAGTGGCTTATGTGAAAAATGAGCGTTTCAGAGCGAGAGCAGCCTTTTTTTGCACTGTACAGTCGCCTAAGGCTGAAAAGTGGCTTATGTGAAAAATGAGCGTTTCAGAGCGAGAGCAGCCTGTTTTTGCACTAAGCTGCATTTCACTGAAAAAAGGTCTTTCAAACAGGTTTACTAGCCTGAACTGGTTGAATTTGGATCTTCTTCACGGCAAAGGAGTTTTTACCTGGAATTTCATTCTTTAAGGCTGAAAAGTGGCTTATGTCAAAAATGAGCGTTTCAGAGCGATAGGAGGCTGTTTTAGCACTGTACAGTCTCCTAAGGCTGAAAAGTGGCTTATGTGAAAAATGAGCGTTTCAGAGCGAGAGCAGCCTGTTTTTGCACTAAGCTGCATTTCACTGAAAAAAGGTCTTTCAAACAGGTTTACTAGCCTGAACTGGTTGAATTTGGATCTTCTTCATGGCAAAGGAGTTTTTACCTGGAATTTCATTCATTAAAGGTGAAAAGTGGCTTATGTCAAAAATGAGCGTTTCAGAGCGATTGGAGGCTGTTTTAGCGCTGAAAAGTGGCTTTTGTGAAAAATGAGCGTTTCAGAGCGAGAGCAGCCTGTTTTTGCACTAAGCTGCATTTCACTGAAAAAAGGTCTTTCAAACAGGTTTACTAGCCTGAACTGGTTGAATTTGGATCTTCTTCATGGCAAAGCAGTTTTTACCTGGAATTTCATTCTTTAAGGCTGAAAAGTGGCTTATGTCAAAAATGAGCGTTTCAGAGCGATAGGAGGCTGTTTTAGCACTGTACAGTCTCCTAAGGCTGAAAAGTGGCTTATGTGAAAAATGAGCGTTTCAGAGCGAGAGCAGCCTGTTTTTGCACTAAGCTGCATTTCACTGAAAAAAGGTCTTTCAAACAGGTTTACTAGCCTGAACTGGTTGAATTTGGATCTTCTTCATGGCAAAGGAGTTTTTACCTGGAATTTCATTCATTAAAGGTGAAAAGTGGCTTATGTCAAAAATGAGCGTTTCAGAGCGATTGGAGGCTGTTTTAGCACTGTATAGTCGCCTAAGGCTGAAAAGTGGCTTATGTGAAAAATGAGCGTTTCAGAGCGAGAGCAGCCTGTTTTTGCACTAAGCTGCATTTCACTGAAAAAAGGTCTTTCAAACAGGTTTACTAGCCTGAACTGGTTGAATTTGGATCTTCTTCATGGCAAATGAGTTTTTACCTGGAATTTAATTCATTAAGGCTGAAAAGTGGGTTATGTCAAAAATGAGCGTTTCAGAGCGATAGGAGGCTGTTTTAGCACTGTACAGTCGCCTAAGGCTGAAAAGTGGCTTATGTGAAAAATGAGCGTTTCAGAGCGAGAGCAGCCTGTTTTTGCACTAAGCTGCATTTCACTGAAAAAAGGTCTTTCAAACAGGTTTACTAGCCTGAACTGGTTGAATTTGGATCTTCTTCATGGCAAAGGAGTTTTTACCTGGAATTTCATTCATTAAGGGTGAAAAGTGGGTTATGTCAAAAATGAGCGTTTCAGAGCGATAGGAGGCTGTTTTAGCACTGTACAGTCGCCTAAGGCTGAAAAGTGGCTTATGTGAAAAATGAGCGTTTCAGAGCGAGAGGAGGCTGTTTTTGCACTGTACAGTCGCCTATAAGGCTGAAAAGTGGCTTATGTGAAAAATGAGCGTTTCAGAGCGAGAGCAGCCTGTTTTTGCACTAAGCTGCATTTCACTGAAAAAAGGTCTTTCAAACAGGTTTACTAGCCTGAACTGGTTGAATTTGGATCTTCTTCATGGCAAAGCAGTTTTTACCTGGAATTTCATTCATTAAAGGTGAAAAGTGGCTTATGTCAAAAATGAGCGTTTCAGAGCGATTGGAGGCTGTTTTAGCGCTGAAAAGTGGCTTTTGTGAAAAATGAGCGTTTCAGAGCGAGAGCAGCCTGTTTTTGCACTAAGCTGCATTTCACTGAAAAAAGGTCTTTCAAACAGGTTTACTAGCCTGAACTGGTTGAATTTGGATCTTCTTCATGGCAAAGGAGTTTTTACCTGGAATTTCATTCATTAAAGGTGAAAAGTGGCTTATGTCAAAAATGAGCGTTTCAGAGCGATTGGAGGCTGTTTTAGCGCTGAAAAGTGGCTTATGTGAAAAATGAGCGTTTCAGAGCGAGAGCAGCCTGTTTTTGCACTAAGCTGCATTTCACTGAAAAAAGGTCTTTCAAACAGGTTTACTAGCCTGAACTGGTTGAATTTGGATCTTCTTCATGGCAAAGGAGTTTTTACCTGGAATTTCATTCATTAAGGCTGAAAAGTGGGTTATTTCAAAAATGAGCGTTTCAGAGCGATAGGAGGCTGTTTTAGCACTGTACAGTCGCCTAAGGCTGAAAAGTGGCTTATGTGAAAAATGAGCGTTTCAGAGCGATAGGAGGCTGTTTTTGCACTGTACAGTCGCCTAAGGCTGAAAAGTGGCTTATGTGAAAAATGAGCGTTTCAGAGCGAGAGGAGGCTGTTTTTGCACTGTACAGTCGCCTATAAGGCTGAAAAGTGGCTTATGTGAAAAATGAGCGTTTCAGAGCGAGAGCAGCCTGTTTTTGGCACTAAGCTGCATTTCACTGAAAAAAGGTCTTTCAACCAGGTTAACTAGCCTGAACTGGATGAATTTGGATCTTCTTCATGGCAAAGGAGTTTTTACCTGGAATTTCATTCATTAAAGGTGAAAAGTGGCTTATGTCAAAAATGAGCGTTTCAGAGCGATTGGAGGCTGTTTTAGCGCTGAAAGTGGCTTATGTGAAAAATGAGCGTTTCAGAGCGAGAGCAGCCTGTTTTTGCACTAAGCTGCATTTCACTGAAAAAAGGTCTTTCAACCAGGTTTACTAGCCTGAACTGGATGAATTTGGATCTTCTTCATGGCAAAGGAGTTTTTACCTGGAATTTCATTCATTAAAGGTGAAAAGTGGCTTATGTCAAAAATGAGCGTTTCAGAGCGATTGGAGGCTGTTTTAGCGCTGAAAAGTGGCTTTTGTGAAAAATGAGCGTTTCAGAGCGAGAGCAGCCTGTTTTTGCACTAAGCTGCATTTCACTGAAAAAAGGTCTTTCAAACAGGTTTACTAGCCTGAACTGGTTGAATTTGGATCTTCTTCATGGCAAAGGAGTTTTTACCTGGAATTTCATTCATTAAAGGTGAAAAGTGGCTTATGTCAAAAATGAGCGTTTCAGAGCGATTGGAGGCTGTTTTAGCGCTGAAAAGTGGCTTATGTGAAAAATGAGCGTTTCAGAGCGAGAGCAGCCTGTTTTTGCACTAAGCTGCATTTCACTGAAAAAAGGTCTTTCAAACAGGTTTACTAGCCTGAACTGGTTGAATTTGGATCTTCTTCATGGCAAAGGAGTTTTTACCTGGAATTTCATTCATTAAAGGTGAAAAGTGGCTTATGTCAAAAATGAGCGTTTCAGAGCGATTGGAGGCTGTTTTAGCACTGTACAGTCGCCTAAGGCTGAAAAGTGGCTTATGTGAAAAATGAGCGTTTCAGAGCGAGAGGAGGCTGTTTTTGCACTAAGCTGCATTTCACTGAAAAAAGGTCTTTCAAACAGGTTTACTAGCCTGAACTGGTTGAATTTGGATCTTATTCATGGCAAAGGAGTTTTTACCTGGAATTTCATTCATTAAAGGTGAAAAGTGGCTTATGTCAAAAATGAGCGTTTCAGAGCGTTTGGAGGCTGTTTTAGCGCTGAAAAGTGGCTTATGTGAAAAATGAGCGTTTCAGAGCGAGAGCAGCCTGTTTTTGCACTAAGCTGCATTTCACTGAAAAAAGGTCTTTCAAACAGGTTTACTAGCCTGAACTGGTTGAATTTGGATCTTCTTCATGGCAAATGAGTTTTTACCTGGAATTTAATTCATTAAAGGTGAAAAGTGGCTTATGTCAAAAATGAGCGTTTCAGAGCGATTGGAGGCTGTTTTAGCGCTGAAAAGTGGCTTATGTCAAAAATGAGCGTTTCAGAGCGAGAGCAGCCTGTTTTTGCACTAAGCTGCATTTCACTGAAAAAAGGTCTTTCAAACAGGTTTACTAGCCTGAACTGGTTGAATTTGGATCTTATTCATGGCAAAGGAGTTTTTACCTGGAATTTCATTCATTAAAGGTCAAAAGTGGCTTATGTCAAAAATGAGCGTTTCAGAGCGATTGGAGGCTGTTTTAGCGCTGAAAAGTGGCTTATGTGAAAAATGAGCGTTTCAGAGCGAGAGCAGCCTGTTTTTGCACTAAGCTGCATTTCACTGAAAAAAGGTCTTTCAAACAGGTTTACTAGCCTGAACTTGTTGAATTTGGATCTTCTTCATGGCAAAGGAGTTTTTACCTGGAATTTCATTCATTAAAGGTGAAAAGTGGCTTATGTCAAAAATGAGCGTTTCAGAGCGATTGGAGGCTGTTTTAGCACTGTACAGTCGCCTAAGGCTGAAAAGTGGCTTATGTGAAAAATGAGCGTTTCAGAGCGAGAGCAGCCTGTTTTTGCACTAAGCTGCATTTCACTGAAAAAAGGTCTTTCAAACAGGTTTACTAGCCTGAACTGGTTGAATTTGGATCTTCTTCATGGCAAAGGAGTTTTTACCTGGAATTTCATTCTTTAAGGCTGAAAAGTGGCTTATGTCAAAAATGAGCGTTTCAGAGCGATAGGAGGCTGTTTTAGCACTGTACAGTCTCCTAAGGCTGAAAAGTGGCTTATGTGAAAAATGAGCGTTTCAGAGCGAGAGCAGCCTGTTTTTGCACTAAGCTGCATTTCACTGAAAAAAGGTCTTTCAAACAGGTTTACTAGCCTGAACTGGTTGAATTTGGATCTTCTTCATGGCAAAGGAGTTTTTACCTGGAATTTCATTCATTAAAGGTGAAAAGTGGCTTATGTCAAAAATGAGCGTTTCAGAGCGATTGGAGGCTGTTTTAGCGCTGAAAAGTGGCTTTTGTGAAAAATGAGCGTTTCAGAGCGAGAGCAGCCTGTTTTTGCACTAAGCTGCATTTCACTGAAAAAAGGTCTTTCAAACAGGTTTACTAGCCTGAACTGGTTGAATTTGGATCTTCTTCATGGCAAAGCAGTTTTTACCTGGAATTTCATTCTTTAAGGCTGAAAAGTGGCTCATGTCAAAAATGAGCGTTTCAGAGCGATAGGAGGCTGTTTTAGCACTGTACAGTCTCCTAAGGCTGAAAAGTGGCTTATGTGAAAAATGAGCGTTTCAGAGCGAGAGCAGCCTGTTTTTGCACTAAGCTGCATTTCACTGAAAAAAGGTCTTTCAAACAGGTTTACTAGCCTGAACTGGTTGAATTTGGATCTTCTTCATGGCAAAGGAGTTTTTACCTGGAATTTCATTCATTAAAGGTGAAAGTGGCTTATGTCAAAAATGAGCGTTTCAGAGCGATTGGAGGCTGTTTTAGCACTGTATAGTCGCCTAAGGCTGAAAAGTGGCTTATGTGAAAAATGAGCGTTTCAGAGCGAGAGCAGCCTGTTTTTGCACTAAGCTGCATTTCACTGAAAAAAGGTCTTTCAAACAGGTTTACTAGCCTGAACTGGTTGAATTTGGATCTTCTTCATGGCAAATGAGTTTTTACCTGGAATTTAATTCATTAAGGCTGAAAAGTGGGTTATGTCAAAATGAGCGTTTCAGAGCGATAGGAGGCTGTTTTAGCACTGTACAGTCGCCTAAGGCTGAAAAGTGGCTTATGTGAAAAATGAGCGTTTCAGAGCGAGAGCAGCCTGTTTTTGCACTAAGCTGCATTTCACTGAAAAAAGGTCTTTCAAACAGGTTTACTAGCCTGAACTGGTTGAATTTGGATCTTCTTCATGGCAAAGGAGTTTTTACCTGGAATTTCATTCATTAAGGGTGAAAAGTGGGTTATGTCAAAAATGAGCGTTTCAGAGCGATAGGAGGCTGTTTTAGCACTGTACAGTCGCCTAAGGCTGAAAAGTGGCTTATGTGAAAAATGAGCGTTTCAGAGCGAGAGGAGGCTGTTTTTGCACTGTACAGTCGCCTATAAGGCTGAAAAGTGGCTTATGTGAAAAATGAGCGTTTCAGAGCGAGAGCAGCCTGTTTTTGCACTAAGCTGCATTTCACTGAAAAAAGGTCTTTCAAACAGGTTTACTAGCCTGAACTGGTTGAATTTGGATCTTCTTCATGGCAAAGGAGTTTTTACCTGGAATTTCATTCATTAAAGGTGAAAAGTGGCTTATGTCAAAAATGAGCGTTTCAGAGCGATTGGAGGCTGTTTTAGCGCTGAAAAGTGGCTTTTGTGAAAAATGAGCGTTTCAGAGCGAGAGCAGCCTGTTTTTGCACTAAGCTGCATTTCACTGAAAAAAGGTCTTTCAAACAGGTTTACTAGCCTGAACTTGTTGAATTTGGATCTTCTTCATGGCAAAGGAGTTTTTACCTGGAATTTAATTCATTAAGGCTGAAAAGTGGGTTATGTCAAAAATGAGCGTTTCAGAGCGATAGGAGGCTGTTTTAGCACTGTACAGTCTCCTAAGGCTGAAAAGTGGCTTATGTGAAAAATGAGCGTTTCAGAGCGAGAGCAGCCTGTTTTTGCACTAAGCTGCATTTCACTGAAAAAAGGTCTTTCAAACAGGTTTACTAGCCTGAACTGGTTGAATTTGGATCTTCTTCATGGCAAAGGAGTTTTTACCTGGAATTTCATTCATTAAAGGTGAAAAGTGGCTTATGTCAAAAATGAGCGTTTCAGAGCGATTGGAGGCTGTTTTAGCGCTGAAAAGTGGCTTATGTGAAAAATGAGCGTTTCAGAGCGAGAGCAGCCTGTTTTTGCACTAAGCTGCATTTCACTGAAAAAAGGTCTTTCAAACAGGTTTACTAGCCTGAACTTGTTGAATTTGGATCTTCTTCATGGCAAAGGAGTTTTTACCTGGAATTTAATTCATTAAGGGTGAAAAGTGGGTTATGTCAAAAATGAGCGTTTCAGAGCGATAGGAGGCTGTTTTAGCACTGTACAGTCGCCTATAAGGCTGAAAAGTGGCTTATGTGAAAAATGAGGGTTTCAGAGCGAGAGCAGCCTGTTTTTGCACTAAGCTGCATTTCACTGAAAAAAGGTCTTTCAAACAGGTTTACTAGCCTGAACTGGTTGAATTTGGATCTTCTTCATGGCAAAGGAGTTTTTACCTGGAATTTCATTCTTTAAGGCTGAAAAGTGGCTTATGTCAAAAATGAGCGTTTCAGAGCGATAGGAGGCTGTTTTAGCACTGTACAGTCTCCTAAGGCTGAAAAGTGGCTTATGTGAAAAATGAGCGTTTCAGAGCGAGAGCAGCCTGTTTTTGCACTAAGCTGCATTTCACTGAAAAAAGGTCTTTCAAACAGGTTTACTAGCCTGAACTGGTTGAATTTGGATCTTCTTCATGGCAAAGGAGTTTTTACCTGGAATTTCATTCATTAAAGGTGAAAAGTGGCTTATGTCAAAAATGAG